>NW_020185331.1:1238439-1324997 GCF_003031525.2 Neophocaena asiaeorientalis asiaeorientalis
GAGCCCCGGGCGGGGGCGCCGCTGGCCCGTCAGCGGTGCCGGGGTCGGACGCCCGCCCGTCGGGGCACGGCGCGGGCGGCCAGGCGTCCCCAGAACTCGGAGCGAGCGAAACGAGAACAGTCGCTCCTTCCAAAGACTGTGTCATTATCGGGCTGCAGATCGTGTCTGCCGGAATCCGACTTGCAAAAGCAGCGCAGGACTCTGGGAAAGAAATCTTTATTTTTCCCGCAGGGCTTTTTAGAGCCTCCCGGTCGTCTGAGAGTCTAGGAAAGGTGGGGTGCGGGGTGGGAATCGCACTCGGGTTGTTGGGATCCTTCCCAGCCTTGGGAATGGGATCTGCTCCCTGGTGATCCGCGAGGGCCGGCAGCTCCTTCTCACTTTCTGGGTACACTCCTCCTATCCTGGCGCTTCGCCTGGGTAAGAGGTCTGGCGCTCGTTTCCCCGGGTCTTGTACTCACTTCACTTCCTTCTCTGAGGGTGTTGCGAGGGCCTTCTGAGAATGATAAAATCGCAGACTTTAGAGCTGAAAGAGACCTTCGAAACTTGTCTAGAGTCCAGATAGACCTACCTCCTCTTGTCTATGAAAAGCCCAGCTCCAGAGAGGTTGAGCAGCTTGTCCCCAGCCACACAGCTAGTCAGTAGTACAGATGGGGCTAGAATGCAGTCTCCTGTTCCACTCAGTTGCCACATATCCCTTTATGTAAGAGGAGCCACAGGCAGAGTTGTTAATGAAGTAGAAACTCTAGTTGGAGTTTCCTGTCTCCTTTGACACCGAAGGTTTGTGTTGCTTGAGTTCCGGAAACTGGGACGGAAGATGAGGGGAAACATGGGGGAAGCAGGGAAGGATGTCTGTGTGGTGGACAGGATGACTTGTGCAAGAAGCAACACGTGTTTATAGGGAGGACGATGTAGAATTTAGCGTTGAAGTCCTCTTGTCTGAGGGCAACCCTGGCCATTCTTCTGACTGAGGAAAGTTGATTCTCAAATCCAAAGGCTTTCTTCCTTTCATTCATTCACTTATTCAACAAATACTTATTATTTATGTGCTCAGCCCACATAGTTGATTTGTAGCATTTTTTATTGTTGACAACCCTCTCCCATTTGAAACTCCAACACCTCCCCCAACTTTTCCCTCCTTGGCATTGTTTTTTTCTCTGATCACTCCCGCCCGCCATTACCTCCTAGTGTGGGACGCCCATGGTTCAGTCTGACATTCCGTTTGTTTCTCTCATCATGCTCCCTCCCAGAGGAATCTTACTCAGCCCCCCAACTCGTCCGTTGGGAAGGCCCCTATGCTGTATCTTCAACTATTGTCTCTCCAACCCCAGACTCATATATCTAAATGCCCACTAGACACAGATGTAGTTAACCTTAGGTTCAACAGTTCTAAAACCAGCTCTGTATCTCTCCTCCTCAACTAGCTTCCCTTTACTCTTGCATTCTTCCAGCTGCCTAAATTTATACTTTGAAGAATTCTCTCTGCTGTCTTTGTCTCCATGTTCTGGAGGAGTCATTCTCTGGGCCCTGCTGGTTCTTCCTTCAGCAGGTCTTACAAACCTGCCCCTTGTCACCTCAAGGCCAACTCATCTCCCACACTGAAGTTAGTTCCCCACCAAAGGCAAATACATCTTCAGTTATTCATCCAGTGCCTGCACATGGTAGTGTCCCAGAAGGCATTTGTTAAATTAACCTGTTCTGAACCCTGTAAGTTCTATGTTCAGAAATCTTTCTGCCCCTCCCACTCCTACAAGAACTTTAACTTTCAAGGCTGTTCAAGTCTTGTCCAGTCCTACCTTTTAAGGCGTGATTTCTTTCTCTTCTTTGACATTAATGTCGCCTGTGTTTGCTCATGCCCTTTCCCCCTTCTTATCAAGAGCCTTTCTTCTCTTCAAGGTCCACCTCAAATCCCTTATCTTTCTGGAAGCACCTTGCCTGACAAGTCCCCCCACCCCCCAGCAAACATGATTGCTCTTTCTGAGAACTCCTGCAGTCCCATTATACCACTTAACAATTAATTATCTACTCCATATTATTAGTTATTTCTTTGATGTTACAGTCATATCAGCAACTGTGCTGCAAGCCTTGAAGACCTTTGTGTGTGTGTGTGTGTGTGTGTGTCTGTCTCTCTGTCTCATTCATATAGTCATACACACACACACACACACACACACACATACACACACACACACACACTAGGCGCTTATCACAATGATTTGTACAGAGGAAGGACTCAATATTTGTTGATTTTAGAAGGCTTACATGGTAATTCCCTGGCAGTGCAGTGATTAGGACTTGGCTCTTTCCCTGCCATGGCCTGGGTTCAGTCCCTGTTGGGGAACTGAGATTCCACAAAATAAGTTAAATAAATAAATAAAATTTTCACCTAAATGTTTTACTGAGGTATATATCTGCATTTAAAAAAAATCTGTTAGTGTATCTTTATTTCATTTCTGTGGGTCCTACTATGAATAGCTTTATTCATACAGTCCAAAGCCAAGGGGAAATCTGGAGGATGACAAGTTTGGTATAAGGGACGGACTCTCTCTTTTTTTTCCTTTTAAGTAATTTATTTATATATTTATTTTTGGCTGTGTTGGGTCTTCGTGGCTGCACGCGGGCTTTCTCTGGTTGCAGTGAGTGGGGGCTGCTCTTCGTTGCAGTGCACAGGCTTCTCATTGCGGTGGCTTCTCTTGTTGCGGAGCAGAGGCTCTAGGCACACGGGCTTCAGTAGTTGCAGCACTCAGGCTCAGTAGTTGTGTCTCACGGGCTCTAGAGCGCAGGCTTAGTATTTGTGGCGCTCGGGCTTAGTTGCTCCACGACATGTGGGATCTTCCTGGACCAGGGCTCGAACCCATGTCCCCTGCATTGGCAGACGGATTCTTAACCACTGCGCCACCAGGGAAGCCCGGGGCGGACTCTTTCTTAACTTCACAGCGTGCACCTGGCATTCCTGTGACATCTGCAGTTTACCCTTTGACAAGGACATAGTTTCATGTTGTAAGACTAATGCCTAAAACTCCCCCTGCCTCCCACCATAACTCTTATCTTTCCTTCGCCACTGCCGTAGTGGGAAGAAACCCTCAACAGAGAGCTAAAACCTGACTTCTAGGTCTAGGCCTGCAGCTGGGTAACCCTGGGCAAGTCATTAACCCTCTCTGGGTCACCCTTGCAATATCTCAGAAGGGGAGGGGGCTATACCAGATCATTAGAGCTGTTTTTACCATCTTCACAAAGGCAGCTGTTCTACGCTGGAAAGTTAATGAGCTGAAATCTTACGCATTCTTATGTCACTCTTTGGCCTTTGTTCTGTCTTCCTAGTCACTTGATGGGTGAAGCAGAGACACAAGGCCTACCGGTCAGGGAGTCTTCCAAGAGCTAGAAGGATTAGGCGGTACTCTCATCTCATCAAGATTTGTGGTTGTCACTCTTTTTTTTTAACCTATTACTCTTAATACATTCTCAGTAAGTCTGAGTTCTCCCCTTCAGGTGCTGGGTGGTCTTTGCATGCTCCAGAGAATACGTGGGGAATTACTCCTTTGGGGGGCTCCCACCAACCCATGCATATACCCTGGATAGATCTGATATCTCTGCCCATGAAGTGGGTGAGGCAGCCCCTCCCAGGCCCATCCCGGGGAGAAATAGAGGTGGTAGAACAGGCAGGTGTCTTGCCCAGTTCCACCCTTTGAGAGTGTGGCAGGGCTGAAACCCAGCTATCTGTGATGTGCCAAGCATATCCACTTACGTTCTGGAATCTCAAGCTCGGGGTGGACAGACCCAGGGCCCTGTTTTGGGCTGGCTGGGCTTGGCTCTGTGGTTGCAAGAGAGCCTGCTTCTCATTGTGTGGGCTGCTGTGGCTATTCTTGAGGGAGTAATTGGGCAACTTCTCCATTTGCTCAGTAAATATTTACTGAGTGCCAGGCACGTTGCTGGCTGTGAACAGACGGAGGGTCCTTAGCCACATGGAGCTTATAGTTTTGGGGGGCGCAGACAGTAAACATACAAAGTGTGTGTGATCATACATAGAAATCCTGTATGATAATACATACAATTTTGTATTATTATATATGCTGGTGAGTCCCACATGTATAATTTCAGCCCAGTTTCTCCAACTCCAGCCTTGTATATTTTGCTGCCTGCTCAACACACCTAATGTCTAAAAGGCTTCTCAGTTTAACATTTCCAGAACAGAAAGAAGGCCCACCCCACCCCCTGTCCTCCCAAAGTCAGCCAATGGTGATTTCATCCTTCCAGTTGCTCAGGCCCCCAAAACTCTAATCTCATCCCTGACTCCTCCCTTTTAATCCCACCTCCACTTAATCAATAGATCCTGTTGTCTTTGCCTTAAATGTATCCAGAGCCTGACTCTCACCATCTTCACCACTTTCACCCTGGTTTAAGCTACCACTGGCCTTTTAACTGACCTTCCTGCTTCCTCCCTTGTCTCCCGACAGACTATTTTCATCACAGCAGCCAGAGAGATGCTGTAAACTGTAAGTCAGACTTTGTTACTCCTTTGCTCCCCGTCTCATTCAGAGTCCTTGTGTTAGCCTACAAGACACGATAGGATTTTCAACACCTTGCCTTTCCTCAGCTATCTCTTGTTCTTCATCCCCTGTTCCACCCCCTAAAATCTGAATGGGTCCCTCTCTCTCCTCTTCCAAGGCTCCTCCCTTCTTGTCAGTCAAGGCCTCCCAGGCCATCCTTTTTTTTTTTTTTTTTTTTTTTTGTGTAAATGGAGCACAGGCTCCAGACGCGCAGGCTCAGCGGCCATGGCTCACGGGCCCAGCCGCTCTGCAGCACGTAGGATCTTCCCGGACCAGGGCACGAACCCGTGTCCCTTGCATCGGCAGGCGGACTCTCAACCACTGCGCCACCAGGCCATCCTTTTTAAAACTGATCCCCTTCCTTCCATTACCTGCTCTCAGCATTATCTACCACCTTTTCCCTATTTTATTTTTCTCCCTGGCACTCACCATCACCTGACATTGGCTATCTCCCCTACTACGTGTGACCTGAGATTTTTATTTGTTCGTTCCATGGCACCTAGAGCAGCACCTGGCATGTAGTAGGTGCATAATAAATATTTGTGGATGAAGCTAGTGTGTAGAACAGAGCGGGTACAGTCTGTAGAAGAGCAGGAATGAGCAGCCCTGATTGCTGTCTCATCTTAGGTGGGTGGATGTATCCTAATGGACAGATTTAACTGCAACCTCAAAGTGGTGTTCTGTTCCTAGGATTGGCTTCTCTCTCACCCCAGGCCTGGGTAAGGTCTCAAATACCTGGGATGTAATTTCCCATGGTTTGGGAGCCTCTTGCTAGGAGTTGCTGGGGCTGAAGCAGGAGGACAGAGTGAAGCCCCTTACTAGGGTCCCAACCAAGCAGTTAGCACTTTTTTGTTATTTTACGTGTGCAGCTATGTAAGAGTGGACCCTTCTCCCAGGCACACATGGTATTTGTGGTCATTAACTCAAGAGGTGGGTGTGGGGTGGTCTGATAGAGTGTGAGGCAGGAAGGCGGGTGACGTGGACTCCAGGCCTCTCTAGCCATTGAATTGACTTGCTGGGGAATTTTTAGAATCATAGAATTTTAGAGCTGAAAAGGAACTTAAAGATTTCTTTAACCTCTTTTTCTTTTCCAGCTATTAAAAAGAGAATAAAGGTATGTCTACTCCCTACCAAGTTCACAGAAATATGGTGCAAACTATATAAAAACTGCATAAGCTCCTTTAAGTTTTGAGTATGCTAAGGTCAAGAAATTGTGGTCAAAGTTGAGCGTATTCAAAAGGGAGGGGGTGTGGTCTCTTTGCCACTTTCTTGAATGGTGATCTTGGGCAAGTCATTTGTTTGCTCAGTTAATCATCTCTTAAAAAAAAAAAAAAGATGATATTTCCAGTTTACTTCAGAGAGATGTTGTGGGGATAAAATAAACTAACATTGTTTTTAAAATCACTTTCATGGCTTAATGGTCTGCTCAGATATGAGGTCCCAATCCAGAATGTGATCTGCCATTGATGGGAAATAAGGCCTTGGTTCTCTGCTCCTTCCTAGTTGTGTGTGCAACTTTGGACAGGCCTCTTGATCTCTTTGAGCCTCAGTTTCCCCATTTGTACAATGGGATGACTGCTGCCCTGCTCACCTCCCAGAGAGATTGTAAGAATCAAGTGCAATCCTGGATAAAAGGAGACTTTGTGAACTTATGAAGTTCCCATTATTCAAAGGTAGAGGATTTTTACACACAAAAACCATAGCCAGTGATTTTCCCCAGATCATTGAAGCTTACTCTTTTTTAAAGAGCAAAACTATAAAAGAAATGTTTAAAAACTATTTTTGGATGGGAATCTTTCTGAAACGGATGATATGCTTCCCAGCAAAGTATACTGAGCATGAATAACCTCCTTTTTGCAACTTGGGCGTGTTGAGTTTGGACCTGTATGTACAAAGCCCTGCTTGGTGGAGATGGGGACCACAAAAGCCTCTTTCTCTCAAAAGCCTTTATCTCTGAAAGAAGGTGAGGGTGAACTTGTGGCAGGTGGCAGGTAAATTGCTGAGGAAGAGCCCATTACACAGTGGCCTGCCTCGAGGTCCCAAGCAGTATTGGTGTGGGTATGCTCTTGCACCCTGTTCTGGGCTCTGAATGAAAATAGCAGTCCTGCCTGATCAGTTACTGTACTCACGACAGTGTGAGGCCCCCAGGCTTTTCAGAATGTAGGGCATTGGGTCCCAAACTAAATGGTTCCCAGCTGCTGTGCTTTTGGGGTTCACGTTTCCACCTATAATTGTTGCTCTGTCTTCTCCCTGGTAGTCAGTGTCACTTTTTTTTTTCTCATTAAAAAACTTGTGGTTAAATATACACAAGATAAAATATACCACCTTAACAACTTTTTTCTTTCTTTTTTTTTTTTTTTTTTTTTTTGGGGGGACACCTGTTGTGGAGCACAGGCTCCGGACGTGCAGGCTCAGTGGCCACGGCTCACGGGCGCAGCTGCTCCGTGGCATGTGGGATCCTCCCGGACCGGGGCACGAACCTGTGTCCCCTGCATTGGCAGGCAGACTCTCAACCACTGCGCCACCAGGGAAGCCCCTTAACTTCTAAGTGTACAGTTCTGTAGCATTAAGTATATTCACATTGCTGTGCATCCATCACCACCATCCATCTTCACAACTTTTTCATCTTCCCAGCTAAAAATCTGTACCTATTAGACACAGACTCCCCATTCTCCCCTTCCCCAGCCCCTGGCAACCACCGTTCTACTTTCTGTCTCTATGAATTTGACTACTCTGGGTACCACATAGAAGTGGAATCAGGCAATATTAGTCCTTTTGTGTCAGGTTTATTTCACTTAGCATAATATCTTCAAGGTTCATCCACGTTGTACATGTGTCACTTGCCTTGCTTTTTAGGGGTGAATTCTATTGTATGTCTATACCACATTTTGCTTATCCATTCGTCTGTTGATGGACACTTGGGTTGCTTCCACCTTTTGGTTATTGTAAATAATGCTCCTATGAACATGGGTGTACAAATATCTGTTCGAGTCCCTGCTTTCAGTTCTTTTATGTATATGTCTAGAAGTGGGATTGCTGGATGATATGTTAATTCTGTGTTTAATTTTTTGAGGAGCTGCCATACTGTTTTCCTCAGCGGCTGCACCATTTTACATTCCCACCAGCAATGCACAAGGGTTCCGATTTCTCCACATCCTAACCAATGCTTGTTATTTTCTGCCTTTTTGATAATAGCCATCCCAATGGGTGTGTAGAGGCATCTCATCATAGTGGTCACTTCTTGAGATCCTGACTACCAGGCTCAAATAGCAGCCCCTCCAGTTTCCTGGGGGAACATATGGCTGAGATTGTTAGACTCGTACCTAGAGAGAGAGTAGATGGGCTCAAAGTGAAGCCTGAGGGGCCCTCCAGAGAGGGAAGTACAGGAGTTTGGGCAGGTAGATTCTGTGACATCTTTTCTGGTCAGTCAGAATCTGGCTTGCTTCTGGGTTTCTAATAATGTGGTCGATGGCTGGGATGGATGGACAGTGGCTTCCAGTTAAGCAAAGCAGTTCTTTGTTGTTACAATTCATGTGGCTCCCAAAGAACGTTAATGCTGTCTTACTCATATTGAGTGCTCCCTTTTGCACAAGAGATGCAGGACTATGGCTCAGGTGGGAGCACTTGGGATGGGTAAAAGGCAGGGAGTATTATAATGACATGGCCTCCTGGTGAACTTGTCCGCTGCTCCAGGCCATGTGCTTCTCTCTAAGCTGTTGGGGACAAGATCTCCCTGCTTTCTGAGCCCACAGGGAAGGGGGACCAAGCTTAGTGTGCCCTCACACCTCTGACCAGCCCCAGGCCCTCAACTTGTGTCCCTTATTGCCCTCGGAAAGGGGAACCTGTCAGGAAAAGGGCTGGCGCAGGGTATGGGGTGGGGGGAGTAGGGGGATGGGAATGGCTTCTCATTTGTACCTGTCTCCTCTGGGAGGCTGCCACCAGAGCCCAAACCTAGGCAGCCAGCCAGTTACCAGGCAGCCTGGATCTTAGAGGCGAGCCTGTGGACTTGGAATTTTGTTCTTTTTAAGGGCTTGTAGAGATGAAATTAGCAACAGCTCACCTTTGCTGGGTGTGTACCATGTGCCAGGAGCCTCCTGTGCAGTATCTCGATTAATCTTCATATCCATCCTATGGGTGGATACTATTATCACCTTTTCACAGAGGAAGAAATTGAGCCTTAGAAAGGTAATGTCTCCTCTCTAAGGCCATGCAGCTTGTAAACAGCAGGGCCTGATCTCAGAGCCTGAGGTTTTGGCCCCTGTATAGTTTACCTTCCCAGGAATGGGAGGAAGAGAGCACAGGGTTTTTTTGTTTTGAAACAAGAGTTTGTTATTGAGTACCTTCAGGCACCCTGCTCACCTTGTTCAATCATATCTTTTGATTCTCCTCATTTTGCCTTATGAGAACATTCCTACCCAATTTACATAGGGGAAAGTAAACTGATTTCTGGTGGTCACAGGCTGAGCAGAGGCAGAGCTGGGACTCACTTTAATACTTTGACTCAAATTTCAGTGCTCTGAGCTCATTCCATTGTGCTGCCTCCTCCCATCCCCATGAGAAGAATCGGGAGGTGGCTGTGAAGTCTGCAAAGCTGCGAGGACTGGAGTCACTCCACTCCCTTCCCATTGCTGTCAGAGCCTCAGGTTTCTGCATCTGTGAAATAGGGACAAGAGTAGACCACTTCAGATATTCAGGGATTAAATGTGATGATTTGTGTGAAGTGATCAGTGCAATGCTCACACAGGGAGATGCTTAGCAAATGATGGCAGTAGGCCATTCATGACAATAACCTAGGCTAAGTTCATTGTTTCTTTGGGGACTTGTATTCTACTGACTCTTGTTCAGCTCAGAGTATGGGGAAGAGCAGAGTGTAGCCTCCCTTACCTTGACCTGGGAAGTCCGACTCTGGCCACCCTCTGGCCCTTCCCCTGCACTCAGAGTGTATAGCAAGGGCTGACCCTGAATTTCTTTTGATTTGCAAAATCTGAGGTCTTTCAAAGAGGACGTTTATAAGGTAGAGTTTTTCGTTTGGTAACAGGTAATTATGAAAATTATGACAAATATTTTATTCACTTAGTATCCATTTGCATTTTTTTATCCTAGCTCCTCCAGCTCATTAGCTGTGTAATCTGGGCAAGTTGTTTTGGATTTGGGGGCCTCACCTTCCTCACCTGTAAAATGGAGATAACAGTATCTACTCATAGGGTTGTCTTGAGGATGAAATGAGTTAAAGCACATAAATGCTTAGACTGGTGCCTGGGGCATATTAAAATATTCAGTAAATAGTAGTTATATTTTTTCATTATTATCAGCATGCTTGGCACTGTATTTAAGCCAGCTGTCCCCAGCCTTCTTCTTCCCCCCAAGCTGAGATATATGGCCAGTGAAGTTCATATACAAGACCTAGCTTCTGCTCTGTACCCTGGCTATTTACCATTCTTGTAACTCCACTCATTCAGGAAAACAAACGGGAGGCAAGTTGCACAAGAGTGATATTATTGCAGAGATAGCCTTGAATCTAGCTTCTGTTTTTTTTTTTTTTTTTTTGCGGTACCCGGGCTCTCACTGTTGTGGCCTCTCCCGTTGCGGAGCACAGGCTCCGGACGCGCAGGCTCAGTGGCCATGGCTCACGGGCCCAGCCGCTCCGCGGCATGTGGGATCCTCCCGGACCGGGGCACGAGCCCGTATCCCCTGCATCGGCAGGCGGACTCTCAACCACTGCACCACCAGGGAAGCCCCTAGCTTCATTTTTTAAAAAATGTGAATCATTCACAAAAACTTGAGAACTTCAACTCTTGTTAGTTACAGGTCTCTTGCAATGTCCCGCATATTCTTGCCGATTCCAGCAACAACTAGTAGCTACTTTTCTGGGCTCTCTTGGAACAGATGCAAACACTTCTTGCCTGGTAGGTTCAGGGCTCGGGAGTGCCCTCAGTGTGCTCATCCTCAGCTTGGCAGAACATGTCTGGGTCTGCTGGGGCTTCCTTCCTGGAGCCTGGCACCTCCTCCATGAACTTCCAAGAAAGCAGTGATAAACATCACAGCAGGGCCACTTGTCCACACTTGATACACAACTCCCTGCAACTGGATTCAAAAACAGTTGTTTTATAGTTATTATATACTGCTGTTTATTGAGTACTAACTGTGTGGCAGGCCCTGCAGTAGGTACTTCATACACATCTCCTCTAATCCTCCTGTTAATTCACTGCAAGTGATGTTGTCCTCATATTAGGGGAGAGGCTCCGTGATACTATTGCGCCCAGGGTCACATGGTGAGAAATGGAAGATTTCGGATCCCAGATTACTGTTTTCCATTTTCAGCCCTGCATTCCTTCCATGAAACACCTGCCTCACTGTCAGTTTCAACTGAGGGCTCACCGGGCCCTAAACAGGTATAGCTGGTTTACTGACGTCATTGCCACCCATGACTATCAAATAGTCTGCTTCTGCCAGTTCTTGCACTGTGTATCCCGAGTATGTTAGGAAGTGCACTTTGCGACAGCCTTCATGGGTTTGTCCCCCCTTCCACCTCTCCCCACCTACCCCTACTGCAGTGTCTGCTAAACAGACCACACTGTCCTCTGTAACATGGGATATCACACATGGCATTGATTTTTTTCACTTATGCAATGCGCTCTGTTCCCCCAAAATAGACTGTCACGTGGCCGGAGCATTTCCTTTCACGAACCCTCACAGCAGCTCCAGGAATCATCACCCCTGAAGCAGTCCCGTTTACGTGGTGATTACCACGTGCATTAGGCACCCTACTACATGTTTGACATCACTGCCTTCAGTGTTCACGTCAGCCCCAGGAGGTAGGCATAATTACCTCCACTTTACAGATGAGGAAGCTGAGGCTCAGGGAGGTTAAAACCCTAGTCAACGAAAGTGGGGGAACTGCTGTTTGAATCCTAGTAGTTGTACCCCAGGGGCCTGTATCTTAACCGCTATGGGAAACTGCCCCTGAATATTCACCGTAACTGCCTTGTCCCGGCCATGGTGTTAGCACAGGGCGCAGCGTGAAGAGTCAGCTCCTTTCCTCAAGGAGCTCACGGTGTGGTGGGCTGAATAATACTGAGCTTCTGTGATCTGTTTTTATTTATTCCATTTCCATGTGGGCACACCCAGGTGTGCAGATTCATGACACAGCTCCAAGGCTGCAGGGCGAGCTGAGGGGACAGTCCCCGGCGAGCTGGCAGTGCTCTGTACGGCTGTGTTTATGCCCCAGGTTTAATTCTCCATTTGCTATTTGCCCTTCTTCCCTCTGGGCTCTCACATCAGGTTCATAGAACCCAGAGCTCATCCGGGTCTGGCCCAGTGTGATATTCCTGTTTGTGGCCCAGTGCAGGGCTGGCTGGTGAGGACAAGGGAAGCCTTATTTGACTGGAAACTTGCTGCTATTATGGCTTTTTATAAGGCCCCAAATTATTTTTTGAAACATGCTGTATGCGCTGTTATTTGGTCCCACTCCCTGAGGAGCAGAGTGGGCTAGTCTTTGGAGTCCATAGGCAGAAGGAAAGCTACATTGGACCCTTTAATCTGTAGCTGACCTCGCCTATCTGAAGCTGAGCTTAGCGTTGCCCTGCTTTGACGTATGTCCCATGGAAGATCCAGGGCCTGGATGTCTGGTCCATTTTTGACCATTAAGCACGTTTTCCCGCAGCCTCGGACAGAGATTCTCAGTCTGCTACTGTTGACAGCACCATTCCTTGGGCATTCATCTATGCCAGGGGCCTAGGCCCAGGGGAAATATCCAAGGAGAAACTTCAGCCTGTGGGCCCTGTTCTGCATGTGTCTGGCTCACCACCCGATGCTGGTTTGGATATGGATTGATGGGGACCCCTTTTGTAGGCTGGGCCTGGGGCCTCAGTTTTTAGAGGTGGAATGATCCAAAAGCTGTGGGGCTGCTCAGAATCTACCCTTACCTTTTAGAAGAGAATTGGCGTTAATAAGGAATTCGGCTGGAGGAACTGGTTCAGAAATGTCAAGCCCCTGGTCTGTGGTCTGTCCTGTGCAGTCAGAAGTGGAGCTGGTACCTGACCCAGGGAATCTGACTCCATTTCCTGTGTCTTTTCTGTACATCCTGCCTCATTCCCGTGTATGCATATTATACATGTACGTCTCATCATCCGTGATGGCTTACAGTCTATCTGGGGGAAGGAGCAAAGACAAATGGAGGTGTGATACAATTTCAAGCAAGATAATGTGTAGACAAGTGCTGAATCATGCGGTGTAGACAGGTAGAGACAAAGGCAACGTGTAGACACTTGAGAAAGAGTCGAGGTTGGATAGGGCAGATATTAAGGGTAAGTGAGGAGAGTTTACAGAAGGGTTAGTGATTTGAGTAAGGGGTGCCGGTTGGAGAGAAGCAAGTAATACGATTTTCTTTATTGTAAAAGCAGTCTGTGTTTATGTAAAAAATGTGAGCAATACCAGAAAGCCCAAAGAAGAAAATCTCCTTCATATTCCCACCACCCAGAGAGAGTCTCCATTCCCGTTTGGTGTTTGTTCTTCTAGCCTTTCTTTCTTTTTTATTTTTTAGGCAGTAGAATCAAATTGGCGGTGTACACCAAGGTTAAGGGAAGGCCTCGAATAGCAAATGGGGAGCGTAGGTCAGAGCAAGCCTCTGCTGTTTCCTTACACATGGAGTGCAATGAATGAAGTGCTTCAGGAAGAGGCACCCAACATCCGTGAGCAGATGGGATCGGACCCTGTGAGGAAGCAGGGGCTCCTCCACCCAGAGCTGGGACTCAGATTTCGTCGCCCACTGCAGAAGAGTCTCAGGTTTACTCCTCACTGCTGCTTCCCAGGGGGTCAAGGGAAAGAATTTGTCCTGAGTCATCTCAAAAGCTCGCTCCCCCCGACACACCCCCATCCCACAGACTCTTCTCTTTCTTACTTACCATCCAGTTTCTCGAGCAGAGTTCTCCTCCCCTGGAGTTGGGGCCACACAGCTGATTTTGCCACACCACAAAGCTGTGCTGCTACCTGAGGTCATTTCAGGGGAGAAACTATATATAGCGGAGGACTAGCATCACGACATCTCCATATTGTTCTGACCGTTTAGCATTGCCCTTCAGCTGATGCAGACAGGGTCACCTGGGACTCAGCGCCCGTCAGATGGGCTCTGCGTTGTATCTTCAGCGCTCTCTCTGTGTTCCCCAGCCAGTGCTCACCCACACAGGACCGGGGTTCTGACCCCTCCCAGTTCCAAGAGAGCCTTTAAAGGAGCTGCCTAGGGAAAGGGGCAGTAGGGAGAGTTCAGAGCCCAGAGTTCTCTTCCAGCTCAGCCACTTGGCACCTGTGTGGCCTTATGCCTGTGAATCTCTGGCTCCTCATCTGAATGATAAAGGAATTGGTCTGGAACAGGTATTTTTGTTCGTTTGTTTTTTTGCGGTACGCGGGCCTCTCACCGTTGTGGCCTCTCCCGTTGCGGAGCACAGGCTCCGGACGCGCAGGCTCAGCGGCCATGGCTCATGGGCCCAGCCGCTTCGCGGCATGTGGGATCTTCCCGGACCCGGGCAGGATCCCGTGTGCCCTGCATCGGCAGGCGGACTGTCAACCACTGCGCCACCAGGGAAGCCCAGGAGTTTTGTACTGTTGGTTTAAGCCACTGGAACCCTTTCAGATGCAAGCTTACAAGGTAGCCTGATATATACAACCAAATGGGCGTGCCCCTGGTTGAGGCTGGGGACACTGGAGCCCCGAGAGGTTCCACTGAAGTCTCAGGGTCCCGCACAGTGCACAATTTGAAAACCACTAGGTGAGACAACCCTCTGAGGTTTCTTCTTCTAGACTTAGGATTCATGGTCTGGCCTTGCAATGGCCTCTGGCATAAATGACCCATCAATAGGGGTGGAAACTTTGTGACCTCTTGGAGACTTTGATGGTCATCTTGGGGGAGGGGAGAATGGTACAGGGACAGAAATCTCGGGGCAGAGGTTTCTGTAGTGGGGGCAGCCCAGGGGAGCACAGTTTGCAGATCCAGTTGGACGTGCTGGCCCGCACCACCATGGGCTATTTTCTCCAGCCTGCTCCCGCTTGCCTTTCCTTTGAGTGCTGGTTTGTCCCAAAGATGAGATGAAAATGAGGATATAATGCACTTCAGGCAAGGAACGTGCATTTAACTTAAGTTGCCTGGGGCTGAGTTACATACTTGATACGTGGAGTATTTGCAGAGCATGGTGGTACCTTTGGCAGGAATCAGAAAGCCAGGATCTGGGGCCAGTTTTTTTCATTCAGTAAGTTTGTTTGTCAGGCACCTGCTTTGTATTCCTGGAGAAGCATAAGGGAGATCCCAGCTTTGTTAGGACCCCTTGATTTCGAGTTAACAGAAACCAGCTGAATCTAGCTTAAGCACAAAAGGTGATTAATTACAGGGTTTCAGGGGGTGCGCAGGACCCCACGGCAAGATTGCTGCCTGGCCTTAAGCAGGGATTGGAAAAACCTTGTCTGATTCTCCCTCTTCCCCTCAACTCGGCTTCTCCTTGGGCTTCCTCCTGTCTCTGCAGCCGGGCTTCCTCCTCCTTCAGGCCACATGGCCCCAGTGTTCCTGCTGCAGCTCCAGCCACACTCAGGGGGGCTTAGCTCTCCCAGCCCAAAGTCCAGATTACCAGAGCAGTGGGTCCAATTGGCCCAGCTTGGTCCACTCAGCTCCAGCCAGGGGGTGGGGTCACATGCAGTAAAACCTGTCTCGTGGGGGCCACTTCTGACCCCGTGCGGATGCGGGGCAGCTATAGAAGAGGGGCACTTGTGAGCCGCACAGACAGCTGCAAAGCTGTGTGCTCCTCCAGCCCTCAGTGAGGAGCTCCAGTCCCAGGGCAGGAGCAGGTGTAAGAGGAGCACTTACTAGGCTCACAGGGAGACAGGAAGAGAAGTGACCCTTGGCAGAGCCTGCTTGTTGCCGAGTACACGGCTCTTCCAGTTGGGGCTGTCAGATGGAGGCGACAGGGCTCCCTGGGCTGGTGTTGGCAGTGTTCCCCACAGAGCAGGGGCCCCTCCGCGTTAGCTCAGGGGGAAAGGGTTTGTTGGCAGGATTACAGCGAGGCAGCCGGCCTCATGGGAGCTGGGCCTGAAGAGCAGTCGGGAATGGAGGCGGCTCTGTCTTTTGGGGGCTGTTGGCCTCTCCGCTTGTGTCTGAGCATCTGCTCCTGGCTTCCCCCTCCGTAGACCCAGCCTTCTCTTCTTACTCATCGGCTTGTTCTGTGACTGAGCACACCAGTGCCAAGTTCTGGCAGCGAGTAGATTGGCTACTCTGTGGCCAGGGACCACCCAGGTACAGGCAGCAGGTGGGCGCCTGATCCTGCAGGATGCTGGGCTGCCCCTTTCAGGACTCTGGGCAGGGCAGGTGTTAAGAAATGGTCTCCTCATACCTCCTGCAGTCAGGGGGAATGCTTGCGGACAGAGGAGAGGGGAGCCTGGAAGATGGAAGAGAGGAGGGGGCTCAGGAAGGGGGACCAGTCTGAACTGAAGCAAGGGTGCAGGGAGGGGCTGGGGGGCCAGTGCGTGCTTCGGGGAGGGGACAGTAAGAGGCAAGGCCTGAAAGGCACCTTGAGAGCTGAGCTGTGGGCCAGGGGTGTGGAGGGGATGGGAAGCCACTGGGAACGTGTGGCCAGGGCACGCTGCCGGGGACTTGAAAGGGTACCCTGGACTCCGAGGCTGAGAAGGATGGCTGGGGAAGGGATGGAGCAGGGCTGAAGACAGCCATGCCAACTAGGGGGAGGAGGGGAAAGGTCTGCCCTGACATGTTGGGAGTGGAAGTCCCTTTGAAGAAAGAATCCATAGGATTGGGTGACAGGTTGTGGGAAGCAGGAGGGCCAGAGGCATGGGGGGAGGGGTGGGAACATTGGGGAGGGCCTAGCGACACTGGGAACTTGGGGAAGGGAGGCTCCTCTAAGGAGAGAGATCGTTAGCCTTACAGAGCAGCAGGGCTGCTGGAGTGCTTGTTGTTTTATGTTGGGAGAGCTGAGCAGAGTTAACAGGGAAAGGGAAGTCCCAGGCTAAAGGAAGGAGACTTCTGGAGAATGGGTCCTGGGCCCATCAGCTCTGCTTCTTAGGAACTGTGATCCTGCCCAAGGCGCTCAGCTTCCTCATCTTCAAAATGGGAACAATATCTGCCCAGTCTTCCTCCTAGCGATGTGAGGAAGGTCAGAGGTCACACACATGGCGATACTTTGTGCACAGGAAAAGCTTGTACAGATGCGGGCAGCCTTGTTACTGTGGCTGTTGGTGTGCCGGCCTGCATGGTGACCCCCTCTGCAGGGTCAGGGAGCCTTCCTTCCCGTAGCCACCCCCGACTCCCGGATGATGTCGCTGCCAACTCCATGTTACCTGGGGTCATGTTGAGATCAGCACCCTTCTGGAATTTGAGCCTGGGGGTACCTGGATGGCCGATTAGGTCTAAGATTAGTCACCCCTCACCAATTTCAAGCATTCTCCTGATGGGTGCTGTGTGTGTGTGGAGTCCAGTGGGCCGACTGAGGCTGAGCTCTCCCTCCAGGAGAAGGAGAAGAGGCAGTTGGGGAAGGGCGGGATGTGGGCAGGCTGAACCATGTACATTTCAGAGTGGAGCTGGAAGGTGATTTCTCCCCCACGTGGGCCTCCTTGGCCGTTCCCCAAAGAGAAAACCACGGAGCACTTGTTTCAAAGTTCCCAGGAAAAGGGGAAATGATGAAACCTGCATCCTGTTTTGCCACCAGCCTAGGGAGGAGTACCCAGGTGGGGACAGTAGATGGTGGCAGTGACAGGAGTACTGGTGAAATCCTGGGGCCTGCCGAGTTGGGGCAACAGAGGCTTGAGGAGGGGACCCAAGGTCAATGAGGGGAGAGTGTGTGGCCCTCCTTCCCCTTCTGTCCCCACCTTGCTCCATTTAGTAGCATCCGGCAGCCTGATAGCCTGCTTCGTTTTCCCCAGCCACCCCTCCCTCAGGATGTGGCCCGGCTTTCCCCAGCTGCCCACGTCCTGTGCTTCCTGGCTTCCTCCTGGCTCACCTGCAGCTTCCTGTCTCTGGGAAGGCCGGCTTCCTGTGCCCTCCTGTCTTTGGTTTGGGTCTTTCCCTGGTGATTTCTCTTTTTCCCCCTCCAGCCCCTTTGGCTGTTTCTGTCTGTTTCGCTCCTACAGAGCCTCTGCTCCTCCCAGCCCAAGTGAGACTTTGTATTCTCCTGCCAGCTCCTTTCCAAACTCGGGCCCCTTGGAGTATTACTTTTTCTAAATCGCAGCAGCTGTGCATTTTGCTGGCCTACCCAGCTGTTCTTGTCCTTGACCACAGAGGTCATGTCATTTATGACAATAAATAGAAAATGAGAATGAGAGGGTTGCCCGGTGCCTCTGGGCTCCCCTTCCAGCTGCCTGCAATCCTACTGGGAAACAGTAATAGTAATAAAAATAATAAAGCTAATGCTTATACTCTGCATTTTCACTTATCATTTTCCAGATGCTGTGCTAAGTATTTTACATGCCTTATTACATTTAATCTTCATAATAACCTAGAGACATAAGTTGTATAGTCATCCTCTCACAGCTGAGGGAAACTGAGGCTCCAGAGGTTATGTAAGTTGTCTGACATTACCTGCGAGTAAGCAGCAGAATGAGAGTAGAACTCGTGTGGGTCTGACTCCCATGCCCATCTCCTAACTTTGGCGACCTATCTGCCTTCCACTGGAGGAGGAGAGTTGCCACAGGGCCAGGCATCCCCTCAGCCCACCTAAATTTCCAAGTTCACCTTTCCCCCAGTTGCCTGTTGAAACTAGTAACTAGCCCAGATAAGGAACCCTTACAGTGTCCTTCTCAGAGCTGTGCTTTGTTTCTCGTTTCTCCGTACCCCAAACAATGGAAAGACCTTCAGGTGGCAGGGCTCATAGTATTTCTCTTTGCTGTGGACTCCCCCATACCAGTGTCCCATTTTACAGATGGGAAAATGCCTCCTAGTCTTTTTTTTTTTAATTCTTATTGGAGTATAATTGATTTACAGTGTTGTGTTAGTTTCTGCTGTACAGCAAAGTGAATCAGTTATACATATACATATATCCACTCTTTTTTAGGTTCTTTTCCCATATAGGCCATTAGAGAGTATTGAGTAGAGTTCCCTGTGCTGTACAGTAGGTTCTTATTAGTTATCTGTTTTAGATATAGTAGTGTGTATATCTCAATCCCAATCTTCTAATTTATCCCTCTCTCCCCCACCCTTAACCCCGGTAGCCATCAGTTTGTTTTCTACATCCTCCTAGTCTTAAGAACTTAATTTGACATTATCCTGACAAAGGAACTTCAGAACTAGAAATAATAGTCTAATCTCTTGACTTCCATTCGATACTCTTCCCACTGAGATCATGTTGCCATTCTGTTCTGAGTGTGCTAGAACTATGCCCCAGAGGTTGCCTCTTCCACACATTCTGTTTAGAACACCTCTGCTGTTTGCAGTTGGCCCTCTGTGTTCTATTCTTGTCTGTGAGCGGTGATCATCAATGGGAGAGAGATTGAATCAAAATCTCTGGGGATTGGGGCATATAGGAGTTTGAAAGAGCATATCCAGTATCGTAATCACATCTTAGGTTTGGAAAATAAACCATTTTTAAAATGTAAACTATCAAAGGTAGAGTTTGGCAAAAATCTTGCCTGATGTTACAGTAGTTCCCAAGTCGGGCATGGCACAGTTTTGGGTGTGTGTGTGTGTGTGTGTGTGTGTGTGTGTGTGTGTGTGTGTGTGTGTGTGTGTGTGTGTGTGTGTGTGTGTGTGTGTGTGAAGTCTGTATTTATCAAAAGGGTGTGTGCTTAAAAAGGCTGGGAAACGTGGTTTTCCAACAGGAGACTGTATTGTCTTGTCGCTCTGTGTCCTGCGGCCCTACAAGTGTTTACTGGAGGTGCCTCAGGATGGCTTGCACTATATGGGGGCATCCTGCCTGCCTTGTCTCTGTTGGACCGAACCCTCTTGGGGCTCTGGGTGGCCTATCCGATGGCTTTGTTGTATGCCAAATGAAGGTGATATCTAGTGTGGAGGCCCGGTCCTGGAGAGTTCAAAGCTTATCTGAAGTATATACCTTCATAAAGCTCAGGCGTGCATTGAGTTTGTATATGCCTGGCCCCACGCTTGGTCCTGGGTATGCAACTGAACAAAACAGGTATAGTCCTGCCCTCATAGAACCCACAGAGTAGTGGGGAAACAGATTATGCCCAAATAATCAAAATGCATATGACAAAGGGGAGACGAGGGTGTTGGGAGAGAACTGTGGGGTAGGGGGAATGAACTATTTTGGGATGGACCATCAAAAACACTTCCCTGACAAGGATACCTAAGCTGACACCTGAAGGCTGAGACTGAGGGAGCCACGTTTGTCTCATGTGACCACACTCCACTTTGGCCAGGACTACTTGCTGGCCCATGAGACACCTCTAGATAAATTAGAAGAAGATGCTTTTGGGCAGAGGCAGTCCTGCTAGGGCCCATTGCTGATGATTGAACATGAGCTGGCCCCTGGTCCTGGTGCTTATGTGCTGGGTACAATCCAAGGCGGGGAGGTGTGGGGGGAGGATTACCCAAGCCAGATAGAAGGAACTGCATGAGTGAAGGCCCTTGGACAGCAAACAGCTTGATGCCTTCCAAGAAGTGAAAGAAGCCATTGGAAGAAGCCAGTTGCCACCTCAGCTTTTCTCCCCTGGTAAGGAGGTATTTTCCCTTTCAAGGAGAAAGGAGAGAGAGGCCACGTCTGGGGCACTGTCCAGAGCTGCGAGGCTGTCCAACAAGCACTTGGATCCTGGCTTCCATGGGGCCATAGTTAGTTGGTGAACGTCTGCTCCGACCTTCTTCCCACAGGAGATGTCCCTTCCACAGTGTCCTAGGAAGAGAGAAAGACCCTTAGGAGGGAGTTCTGGGGAAGCCAGGACAGAGACCAAAGCCCAGGCCCTTCCAGCTTCCATTCAGCCACCCCAAGACAAGTACCTACTCTGTGCCAAGTTCTGTGCTAATCTTGCCAATTTGGAATATCATGAACCTTTAACCTTTTTCTTTGTCTTACCTGGGACACACAGCCTTTCATTCCACAGGTAGGGATGACGGACTCAAATGCAAATGATGGCTGCTGGGTGCAGAGCTCTGCTCGCCTTGGGGAAGGAAGTGGCATTTGAGTTCAGTCCTAGGTGCATGGATGCACATGGACCATTAATTTATGGAGTGGACTAAACTCTAAGCTCTTGGCGGGAGGGCTCCTGTTGTTGATGGTGAATCTGCAGTGCTTAGCCTGATGCCTGGCTCATCACAGGTGCTCAGTATGATAGAGAGATTTATTTGGAGATTCAGCATCTCCAGGAACGCTGTCCAAATTCGAACCCAGGTTTCTGTCCCTTTGCCCGAGGCCTGCCACTGGGCCACAGCTACCTAGTGACAGAAAAACTAAGGGATGTTTGAGGAACTTGAAATCATGTCTTGGGGAACTGGGACTGCTTGGCAAGAAAACACAAACGCACAGAGGGATCAGGAACGTGGTCTTTAAATCCTCCAAGAACTGTTGTCGTGATATTGTTACCAGTTACTGAGCCCTTCCTTTGTGCCAGGCACTGTGCTAGGGGCTTCACATACGCAATCTCGTTTAATCCTCACAATAATCCAAAAAGGAGAATATTATTATCTATATTTGATAAGGGAGGGAACTGGGGCTTAGATTAAATGCCCCCCCGCCAAGATTGTCTACCTGAGATTTAGAATGGGTCTCTCTGACTCCCAGACCCATAATTGCTGAGAGATTTTTACCAACACAACAGCACTGCCTAGAGATTTTGTCATGTGCTTTCAGAAACTAGAGCTGGCACTCGTGGGTAGGAGCTCCAGGAAGGTAGTTTCCTGTTCCCCATAGGGTGATTTCTCTTCCTAAAGGAGAACGGTCTGAAATTAGAATGGGCTGCCCAGCTAACACTGCAGGACCTCCCAGGATCTTCAACTTCAATGGGATCTGGTTCTACAAAAGCTGAAGCTCTCCTGTCTTAGCCTGCTAGGGGTTTTTTCTGAACTGAGCTGACATGAGCAGCAGTACTCAGACTTCCTGGGTCAACCCAGCCTGGACTCTGTGTTCTGCTCCCTGTTCTCCCTGAAGCCCAAGCTATAGGGCTGGGTTCAGGTTTCTTCCAAAAGGAGCTGGGCAGGAATGTGCACCTGACCCCCTTTGGAATGGGCCACGCAACCACATGGCCAGGCCTCTGGACCCTGGCGTGGAAGCTGGCACTTGTTTGGCCTTCAGGGCAGGGCAGATTGGAGTGGACGCACCTATTCTGGGTTCTTTAGGGCTACAGATGTTTACATGCATACATTGATTGTCCTGTGCCTTTCACTTTGCCTCACTGACTTCCGGTGGCCATGTGGCTGGCTCCAGGGTGCAGAAGGGTATGGGTTGGCTCTTGAGCCCCTGCCACACATCGAGTGAGTTGATATCAGTGGTTTACACAGGAGGCTGCAGGAGCAGGGGACACTGCAAGAATTGCAAGACATGGATGAGATCGCCTTTTCCACTCCAGAGCATTTTGACCAGAAATTAGAGTTGGAAAGGCCCTAAAGGTGATATTGTCCAGCTACACACCCAGCGTGGAGTTGCTCCACTCAGCACCCCTGCCAGGCAGTCGGCCAGGCTTTCCTTCAACAAGGCTAATTTTGGATGGCTCTAATGAGGAGGAACTCCTTCCTGGCCCTCTGCAGAGTGTGTTCCTATGCACTGCCTTATTGCCTCTCACCGTGGCCTTGTGAGGGGGTCTGTATTCAATGAGCTTGCGTGATCCTGGGCAGGCTTTCTTTGTGTCTCCCACCCACTGGTTCTGCATGAGCACGTCTGCTTCCCTTTGGTGAAGTTTTCCTGTTACCACTCCTGGAACACGAATCCAGGGTAAGCATTGGTGACCTGTCTTACAGCGTGGTGAGGATCAAAGATAAGGCATAGGCCTTGCCCAAGTCGTCCCACATGTGTGGCCAGGCAAGGACCACAGCCCCCGAGACGCTCGGTCTTGTCCTTTGCTGCACAGGCACAGTCTGCCTCCTTCCTGATCTCTGGCATGTTTTATGGGCAAGATTCAGACTTCCAAACAGCAAGGTTAAAGCTTTTGGCTTCCTTCTTTAGAATGTACCTGGCTGGTGGGGTGAGTGTGGGGATGGACACGTAGGAGCCACATGGCACCAGGAACAGGACATAGCAGCAAGGAGGAGGGATCTGGAGGGGGGCCAGGGTGTGATGGCTGAGTGCCTCGGAGAAGGGCCACCGCCACGGGAGGCTGGGGCCACCCTGGTAACTCCCTCCTTTTCTCCTTCAGAGGTCTTTCATCTCCCTGCCTCCTTTTTCTTTTGGCTTTTCTCCTTTTTCTCTTCTTGTGAGGCAGCCCTGAGCTGTTCTGCCTTCCAGCTCTTTAGCATCTTCTCTTCTGTCTACCTGGAGATTCCCGATCTTAAGGTTTAGCATCCTTGACACATCATATTTCTTTATAACGTCTTCTCCTTCAGGGCTCTGCAGCCATACCTGCCACTTCAGAGCAACTCCTGTCTGTACCTGGGAGCTTTAACACTGAGCCTCAACCAGACAGTCTGGATGCTTGGCTGCCAGCCTGCCCAGAACATTTAATTACCTCTTGCAGGTGACATCTTATTTCACAGCGACATTTCATGACAGTGCCTTAATGCTGAAGGACAGGTCCGGTGGTAGGAATTTGATGTATCATGGCATGCCAACAAGAGGACGTTTGGGGGCAATAGAAGGAAATGAGTAATTTGTGGAGCACTTTCCACATGCCAGGAACAGGGCGAGCTTCTCCTTCCAGTGAGCCTGTGAGGTGGCACCATTATCTCTGTTTTACACATGCGAGAACTCAAGCTTGCTTAGGGTCCCAGGGCCAGTTAATGGGTGGGGTCAGAGTGTGAATCCTCTTCTGCTTGACTCCAGAGCCCAAGCTCCTTCCCCTGGTCTGTGCTGCCTCTCTACAGGGCCTCTGTCTTCAGTGTTTCCTACTAGCGCCGAGCCCAGCACCTGTCGTGAACATGAACATGTGGTGGTGGTCGTAGAAGGTGGGATGGGGCTGTCAGGTAGGGGCCTGGTGAGCTGGGTAGACCTGGGATGGTTGGGCAGATGCCTGAGGCACCTGTGGGCTGGGGGAAGGCAGTGGCTGTCCTCGGTCCTTGTACCTTCTGTTTGGGCGTGACTCAGTGGGCACCCAAGCTTGAGAGCATCCAGAAGTGGAATGAGGAGCGGTGGTGCTGGGTGTAGCAGACCCAGAGTTATGTCAGGGCCATTGATCTCGGCGGGCTCCCAAGGCTGACGAAGACCAGCTTCCTGGTACCTCTGTGAGAGGTGGTATTGGTGAGATTATGTCCACCATCTCCTGGGCCAACTTCTTCCCCATTTCTCTGGTTCTCCGCACCTTCTGCCCCATGACAGCCAGCAGGTTGAGTGTGAGGGGACCCATCTAGGGACTATAATAAATGTTAGTGTGCATTTGGTTTTGCATCCCTTAACCCTTTCTTAACACTGGGAGTCAGGCTTTCAAACCTTTGGGGACCAGGTTTGTTTTTCTGGTCCTGTCCATTGGCTCTGATGCTGCCTTTTTCCTGCTCTCACCACAGTGCTCTTCACCCCTGTTCATGCCTCCTTATGGGTTCCTCACAGAGTGTTTGCTCTCACTTGTACACCTTTCACCTTGCCTCCTCTCCTGACACTCCTAGATCTTAGAGGCTTGTGTGGGGGTTAGGACTCACCCTTGCCCAGTAGGCACTGAGAAAGGTATTTGACGATGATGAAGATTTATGTCCCATTGGTGCCTGGCTCACCCTGTGAAGGCAAGTGCGTTTATTCACGTTAAAGCTATTCTGCTGTACGAAAGGGGCCTAATGATACAATTGCTTGAAGAGTGAGAAATTTATTTTTCTGTCTCATGTAGTGGGCCTGATTCTCCCTGATGTGAGCAGACTGGGTGAGAGGGCACCTCTGCTGCTTGTGGTCATTCTGGGATCCCTTCCCTTTGGAAGCGCTGCTGCATCACAGGACATCATTGTCCACATGGCTGAAGCTTGGTTTCCAACCAGGGGAAGGGAAAAGAGGAGGTGGAGGACGCAAGCCTGTTGTCCTTAGGCCCAGGTCCTCTGTGACTCACGTCCCTACAGCTCACATTCCACTGGCAAGAACAAGAATGTATTTACAGGGACTTCCCTGACTGCAAGGGAGGCTGGGAAATGTGGTCCAGCTGGGCTGCCGCTTGCCAAGAAGGAGGGCAGAACGGACTTGGGTAGACAACTGCCAGTCTTAGCGCAAACGATGGAGAGTATTTTCCTTCGCATGTGCTGATATGAAGAATGTTTCCCTGCCTGTAATGTGGCCACTCTCTTTGATAACTTGTACACATGCCTCCCTCCTTGGCAAACATCTGTGCATCAGACCCAATGCTGCACAAACTGGGTGAAGCAGAAGCTGAGTAAGGCAATTCCCGCCTTTTAGCAACTCAGTGTGGTCTGGAGAGGGCAAGTGTGGAGGCCAGAGAGTCTGTAAGTGCCAACACAGAGATCCTCTTGTTCTTGTGTGCGAGGCACTGCAGATACAGAACTAAAGGACCACACATGGCCTCCATATGCGGGCGGTCGTGTGGTCTAGGAGATGGAAGTGAAGTGCTGGGAGCAGGGCTGGCTTGGGGCATAAGGAGGGCTTCATAGAAGAGGTGACACTGGAGCCAGGCACAGAAGCGTTCAGTTTCAACAGGTAGAGGCGGGAATCTTCAGGAGAGAAGACCAACAGCGAAGGCGTGCAGACTTGCAAACCCGTGCAGGGTTGCTGGCCCGGGTGTGGTCTGAGCACAGTGGGAGCGAGTCCAGATGTCTGTGTGGCTCATTCCTTGCTCCGTTCTGGCCTCTGCACCTGCTCCTTCACCTGCCTTCCCTGGCCACCCTTTCTACAATTGTGCCCCCTCTCATGACTTTATTTTTCTGCTTTATTTTGAGCATAACACATATAAATACCTGGCACATCTATATTGACCTGTGCATCATCTGTCTCTCCCATTAAAGTTCCATGAGAGCAAGGATTTTGTTTTGTACAGTACCTGGCAAATAGCAGGTACTCAGATGTTTGTTGAATGAATAAATGAATGAATAGAAATGTGTGTTGAAGATCATATTCTTGGAAAACCTTGATTTCTTTTTTTTTTTTTTTTTTTTGGCGGTACGTGGGCCTCTCACTGTTGTGGCCTCTCCCGTTGCGGAGCACAGGCTCCGGACGCGCAGACTCAGCGGCCATGGCTCACGGGCCCAGCCCGTGGGATCTTCCCGGACCGGGGCACAAACCCGTGTCCCCTGCATCGGCAGGCAGACTCTCAACCACTGCACCACCAGGGAAGCCCAAAAACCTTGATTTCTATGCCAAAGAGTTGGGCTTTTATTTTGTAGGCAGTGGGAAGCCACGGAAACTTTTTGAGCAGGGGAGTGGCACAATCACTCTAGGGAAGGTTATTGGCAGCAGGAAGATGGGTTGGAGCAGGGAGAAAGTGCCCCTTCCCTGGTCCTACCCCAGTTCTGCAGCAATATACCCTTCAGCCTAATGCCCCGTTTGTGCAGCCTGGAAACCTTTTCGTGGGCACAGTCATTTTGTTCGGGGCCGAGCAGAGATTCAGTCTCTGGCAAGTCTTCATTCCTAGCAGTGGGGTGGATGTAAGCTGACCTATACTTTTCTTTTTGGAGGCCAAAGAAGGTCTAACAGCCACTCTTGTGCACTTCACTGGTGAAAGTGAAAATTGATACAGTCTTTCTGGAAAGCAGTTTGGCAAAAGGTAACCAAGTATCTTAAAGATATTGTTAAAGATACCTTTAACCTAGAAATTCAACGAGGACTCTGTCATAGGAAAGTAAGCCAAAGTATGTGCAAAGCTTTATGTATGAAGACTTTCGTCCCAGTGTGAAAAATTAGAAATTATCTAAATGTGTGACTCAAGTACCTCTCATCTCCATCCCGCTAAAACTCTGCCTGCCACATAATAGGCACTCAGTACAGTTGGAGTCCGGGTCCTTGTTTTCTCTCCTGAGCTAATGCAGCAGCCTCCTAACTGGTCTTCCTGCTGCCAGTCTAGTCCCCTCAAACCCACCCTATGCATGGATTCCAGAATGAATGATCAAAAATGCGTGTCCTGGGCTTCCCTGGTGGCACAGTGGTTGAGAATGTGCCTGCCAATACAGAGGACACGGGTTCGAGCCCTGGTCTGGGAAGATCCCACATGCCGCGGAGCAACTAGGCCTGTGAGCCACAACTACTGAGCCTGTGCATCTGGAGCTTTTGCTCTGCAACAAGAGAGGCCGCAACAGTGAGAGGCCCGCGCACTGCGATGAAGAGTGGCCCCCGCTCGCCGCAACTAGAAGAAAGCCCACGCACAGAAACGAAGACCCAACACAGCCAAAAATAAATAAATAATAAATAAATAAATTTATTTTAAAAAAATGCATGTCCTTCTTCTGCAGCACCTTTTCTAGGTTCTTCCAGCTCTTGGGGGTAGTGTCCACACTGGCCTCACACCTTCCATAGCCTGCTCTCACCTCTGCTTTGGCTTAGTTTCCAGCCGCCTCCTGCCTTGCACGTCACACTCTGGCAGCACTGCTTGTGCTTCCCCTGCTCACCTCCAGGCCCTTGCTCCCCTTCTTTCCACTGCCTGGCTAACCCCTGCTCATCCCTAGACTCGGAGCCGACTTCAGGACCTCTCATAGACTGAGTGAGACCCCGTCTCCTGTGTTCCCGTGGTCCTGTGTGATTGCAGTCCTTGCGTTTGTACGTTGTTTTCTACTATCTCCTTATGTGTCTGTCTCCCTTACCAGCTCTGACCTTGAGAGCCTGTCTTATTAGCTTTGTGTCTCTGTTCCCCAGCATGGGGTCTGGTACATAGGAGAAGCTCAATACATTTTCTTGAATGAGTGAATCAATGACTGGAGAATGATGTAAGCTTTTTGTTATGAAAAAGTACATCCTGTACAGTGCTAAACATGTAGTAAGTACCCAGTAAATATTTATTGAATGATTCTATGTGAGACAGAAAACAACAGGATTTTTTGGAAGTGTCTTATTTATTCTGGATTTCCTTTATTTCCTGAGTTGACCTTTCGGGGTACAACCTGGGCATCTGCATTTTTACAGAGCTTCCACAGGCGAATCTGATGAGCAGCAAGGGCTGCAAATCACTGGCTTAGCAGATTAAAATAAAAGCAGGACTGAGGACATACTAATGGTGGGAGTTTGGATTGTACACACCGTGTGATCCCGGCAACACATGCGTGCATTGAGAGGAACAGAAAGACAATTGCTCAGCATGTTATTTGTGCTTATTGCTGGGTGTCAGGATTTGGGTGACTTTAATTTGTTTTCTTTTTGTGTTTTATTGTGTACTCTTTCTCTATTTAGTATATGTCACCTTTTAAACAACACAAAAAAATGAAAAGAAGGGCAGTCAGACAGGAGTCCTGATCGTGCTTGGCATGGCGGGTCCTGGGGTCAGCCCTGGGCCACAGCCTTTCACTGGGTCCTGCGACTGATTCCGGCACTGGGTCTAGAACCCGACCCTTTACGCTTTCTGAGCTCCAGCATCCTGGTGCTCTGAGAAACTGCCCAGTGACCGGGGACCTTGGAAACTGCCGTAGATGATTCCTAGGTCCGAAGCAGGCTGCTTTGTCATTCCAGGTCTCCAGGTGAGGAATGTGGTGGGAATTTGGTAAGAATTTGCCACCCCAGGGTAGTCTCCAAACGGGTCCAGAACAGAAAAGCTGAGCTGGGATGGGATGGGGGTGGGGCCCGGATCTGAGGGCCAAGACCAGTAGGTTCACTGTGATACTGGGGGCTGGGTAGAGAGCCACCTGATAGGTATGAGGAAGGGCAGGGGCAGCCAAGTGGGACACTGAGGGTTACAAAAGTGGGACAGTTGGGGAGCAGGTAGCAGGGGACTGACTGGCTTGAGGAAAGCAACCCACTGGAGGGAGCACCCCTGAACCAAGGGGCTCTTGCTTTGTAGTCTCTTGGCTCTGGAGCTAACCAGGCAGCTGGGATTGTCCACAGGGTAGGGGTGGGGCGTGTTTGCTTGTTATCTAATGCCGTCTTCCTCCCAGCAGCCTTTTTGAGTCTTTCCCTTTATGTCCCCCATCAAGGTGAGCTCTTTCTTTCCTTTAAAGCCCCAATGGTCCTTGTTCATGCTTCTTATGGCCTTTGTCACTTTCTGATTTTGTGTTCTTGTTTCTGGGCGTGTCTTGGGCCCTCCTGAGGGCAGGATGAAGTCTCATGAATCTTTGCGGTCCACACAGGCCGTGGTCGGGTCCAGCGAAGGTGGAGGAGTGCTTCGAACCTGCTTTCCTAGCTGGAAAGGTCAAGGCCAGGGCTACAGCAGGGAGGGCTCTGCTCCTGGCCTTGTGGCTGGCTCCTGCCTGGTGCGTCTCAGGGTCGCCACGGCGACAGGGTGCTCACACGCAAGTAAATAGCATCCCCCGTGCAGGGCTGCCGGCCTCAGCAGTTCTTGACCCCAACTGAGTTGAAACTGAGAGGATGCCTTTTCCAGCAGCTGAGAGCCCAGCCCACAGGGCTCCCTCCCTGTCCCTTTAGTGGCTGTGCTGAAAACAGATACCTCCTGCTGCCCGGGGTTTGCCGCCTCCTTCTCCCCACTGCCAGAGCCTGTCTGCACAGTCCACGGCGGGGAGGAGGCTTGGGGCAAAACAGGTGGTCTCCTAGCACACAGCTACCAGCTGCATCCTGTCTGCCAGGGGGCCTTCTTAGGGCCTTGCTTTCTTCTGGGTTTCAGCACCCTGGGAGCCTGCCTTTCTCCTCTGCCCCAGAGGTGGATTGAGGGGAGGATGAAGAGGCTGCTCCTGCCTGGCCTCGGGCTGGTGGAGCACACCTGAGAGGATGAGGCCTGACCTGTCCCCTCAAGTCTGACTCAGCTCTTGCTTGACACAGATCTTCAGTCCTCGTCAGACTGTCTCAGGGAGGGCAGGTGATGTGGGCCACGGCCGAGCTGCCCGAGACGGGCTGGGCCCTGCAGCCTTCTACTCTGGGAAACCCCGCAGGCAGGGCCAGCTGCATCTTTCCTAGCCACACAGCCGGCCGCCTTTCCCGGAGACGAAGGCCTGAGGGCGGCTCCACCAGGAGGTCAGGTGTTTTCCCCTCCGTTGTCCCCTTTCCCACTCTCACCCTCATCTCTGCCCGGGAGACCTGGGCTCTCACCACCCCACCGTGTGATCCTCTCCCTTGATCCTTCTCTCAGCCTTTGTTGAGCACCGATTGTGTGCCAGGCACTGGCCTGAGCCCTGGAGCTCCAGAGATGGTTAAGGCCCAGCCCTGCCCTTACAGTTTGTTTGCGGCGCAACTCCTACAGAGTGGCTTAAATGGGAGTTTTATCAGATCCAGGACAGCGAGGAAGAATCTTTCCTTAGAGGTGCCTTGTGGGCAGAAGACACCCACAGTCCTGACTGAGTTGTTTCTACCTTGTCATGACAAGGATCTTTTATTGCCTTTCCCTGTAAGGCTTATAAAGTTTTCTACCAAACCACACTTAAACAAAAGCTTAACACACACACACACACACACACACACACACACACACACACACACGAGACCTTATTTTTTTTAAGAAGTCAATCCATATACAAATATATATTCTAGAAAGTTAAAGGCCAATCACTACACCCCTCCAGTGGAAAGACTGGTGTGTATCCCCCAGATTTTTTTGCTCGCTGATGCTAACACTGTCTTTATAAACTCGGGCTCATTTGGAGCTGCCTGTTTTCTTGGGAAGCACACAGCCTCCAAGGGCCACCACCTACCTGTGGCAGTTACTCCAGCCCTAGACCTCTACCCAGAAAAATGGCGTCAAGCTCACAGTCCTCCTTGCTCCCTCCCCCCACCCTCCCCGCTTTGCACCAAGTCAGGATCTAAAGCTCTGTGGTGAAAGCCTTTGATTGGCTAGAATTTCATTTGCCAACCTCCCCTTCCCCGCTTGCACCCCAGACTCCTCTTCCCTTGAAGAGGAGCGTGTGGGCAGTGGGGAGATCCCACCTGGATCTAGAAGTGGGACCTCTGGGGTTTTCTGCCCATTCCTCCTCCTTCTGACCATGTCTCTCACCTCCTTTGTTCTTCCCCCATCTCCTGACCTCAAGAACTTGAGTCACAGAAGCATCACAACCTTCCAGAATTGACCAAAGCATCTTTTCTGGGCTGGAATTCTATGAGCTCTGTGAGCCACTAGTTTCCATATGCTGATCAGAAGCTTTAGTTGACAGATGTCTTAGCATTTCCATTAGAAAAATTATAATCTAAATGTAGTTGGAGAGAAATTCTTTCGAGACTTGTGGGGGGAGGGTAATAAAAGGTCTTTGTCACGACCAGGTTGGGAGTTGCCCCGCCGTCCCCCAGTGGTGGCATAGCTGTGTAGAACCGGAGCCAGTCAGCCAGGGATGGACACTAGAAAAGAAGAAAGCGGGGCACAGCCTGGATGCCACAGCGAGAGTTTGATTTAGAAATGACCCCTGCTCACCACACTGCAGACTTTTGTTCAGATATTTCTATAGTCCTGACCTTGTCAACGAAGAGTGAAGAGCAATGCTGAGTAGGAGGCCAGTGGGCCGGAGAAAGGGCACCCATCAGGGCCCGGGCGGACTCATCAAACTTCAGCCCATCTTGCTGCCTGGCACTCACTGTCCCAGCCTGACTCCAGGCCTTTGCTGCTTCTGTACCTTCCACCTGGAACGCCTCCTCTGTCACCCACTTCAAGGCCAAGTTCACAATGTTATACCTCCTCCATGGAGCCTCACAGATGTGCTCACTCCCTCATTTGTTTCCCCACAGCCTTCTGAGTCTTTTTTATGTCACTTCTGGCTTGTCTGGTGGTGTAGTCATTCATTCATTTGTCCATTCATTCATTCATTCATTCAGCTAATACTAAGGACCTACTATGTGTAGGGTGCCAGGTGCCACTGTGAAGGAGAGACCAGGGCCCTGCCTATGAGCCGCTGGCATTCTGATGGGGAGACAGACAGAAAAATGAGTAAACTAACCACAGCAGAATTGGGATCGACACTACTTAGAAGGAAAGGGGCTGGGATGGGGAACAGGGGAGCCCACCTTAGTTAGGTCAGCAGGGAAAGCCTCTCTGAGCAGGTGCTGTTTAAACCTTAAGGTAATTAAAATGACATCCTCACAGTCTCAGGCCCCTTGAGTGCCTGGTAAGATCTGGAACACAGTGGGTGTTCAGAATTGTGTTGAAATGAATGTAGGCCATGACCCTTTCGTCTGGGCGTCAGCACCCTGGGAGCCAGTAACCATAGCCCTCTCCCGCCTTAGGGCTCCCTAGCCCCACCTCCAGCTGTCATTTGACCGAGAAGAATTGGGTTACTTTGGGGGTGGGGTGGCAGGGTCCTGTGAACTTGGGTGTGGGCCAGCAAGGCAGCTCCCAGGCCAAGCCCGGCAGCATCAGGGGGCAGGAGAGAGAGAGAGAAGGGGCTGACGACCTCCAGACAGCCTGGAGGCTCTACATGTGACTGGGCCTCTTGCATCTGGATCCTCCATCAGGGACGCTTCCCCGCCCCTGCCACCCCCATAACCCCAGAGGGAAACTGAGGCCCAGAGTTCGGAAGCTGCCTTTTCCTCTAGCAGCAGCAGAGGCCAGAGTGGGTCACTGTGCTGGGGAAGGAGAAATGGGAAGTCTGAAATGTGAGCACAAGGGGGAGGCTTCCTCTAGCCTGCCCTCCTAGCCCACTGGAGCCTGCCTACTTGCAGAGTCCTTGTCACACAGGGTCGTAGGTGGAAGCTGCCGGCTGCGGAGATGCTCTAACCCAGCTCCTGCCCACCCCTTTGACAGATGCGTAAACGAGGCCTGGTTGTCAGGGTGTGGCTCCCGATATGCTTTCCAGGTACCTCTGCTCTAGCACGCGGCAGTTTGCCTGCGTGTGTGGGGGGCACATCATTTACTTATTATGCATTTGTCTATTTTTAAAAATGTGCTGCAGAGTAAGATACTACAAGGGTTTCCTAAATGATGCATTCAAGTATTTTCAGAATAGGGAGCATGAACATAATGTATCACAAAACCAGAAGGCATCACCGTGCATCACTTGCGCGATTCAGCCCCGGCCCAGGTGACGTTAGAAGCTCATCTGGTTGGGACGTGTCATGTTCTCCTGGGTTGCACAGTGCCTGGTGCTGGTGGATGGTTGTGTGAGATCCGAGCCATTTCCACTTCAGCAGGGATCCCATGGGTGTCTGAGAGTCTCTCTCGTCAGTCTTGCAGCATTTTTGTGCACAGAATGTCGTAGCTCTTTGAGTGCACGCAGGATCACACGTATGGTTTGCCTTGTGGTTTTGGGCGGGACCCCTGAGTTTTTGAAGGAAGAGATCTTGCTTTAGTTGTCTTTGTGCCCCTCACTGGCCCCGCACAGGTCTCTCCACAAGGAGATTTGAGTTGAGTCTTAGAGCCAGGAGGGGCCCTGGATCTGTTAGTCCGACTGCCTCATTTACCAGATGGGGGCCAGAAGAGGGCCTGCAGGGAGATGACGTGCCCCAGGTCACAGGGGCTGAATGAACCAGGTGGTCCTGGGGCTGAAGTGTGCAGCCTTCAGAGCTGAGTCGGGAGCTGCCCTGGAGGTGAAGAAGGGGTGTGTCCCCGAGAGGCCCGGTGGGCAGGGCAGTGTGGGTGGGAGCTGAAGCTCACTTGTGCCTCAGGAGCCTGGGGTTTCTGGGGGCCACTGGGGAGGTGTCGGGAGGGGTGGGCAGTGTGTTGTGTCCGTGTTCTCCCCGCCTTCCCTGATCAGGTCCACTTTACCTGCCTCCCATGATAAGTGGGCTTCTCTGAAAACCATTCCCTCTTTTCTCTGAAACGAGGGTTTTGCTGCTTAGAGAAGAGCTGCCCTGGGGCTGGCTGGGGAGACCTCTCCTTGTTTAGCTTGAGGGCCTGCCCTTGCGGCCTGGCTGGTAGCAGGACGGGGCCCTGCACTCCATACAGACGCCAGGCCCACTCCTGGAGGCCGCTCAGCCCCTGTGAGCTCCCTGCCCTCCCAGCCCACCGCCTCCTCAGGCGTTGCCAAAACAAACAGCGTGAGGCGCCCAGAGACCCTTCCTCAGAGGCTCCCTGGAGGGCCACGACAGCCAGCACCTTTGGGCATCTCTGTCCCCTCTCCTCCTGAGGGCTGGCGCCTTCCATCTGGAATGTTCTCTGAGGAAGGGGGAGGGGCCTGGGGAACTTCCCGGGTTGGGATCCCTGCCTCTCGCTCCAGCAATCTGGATCCCATTACCCTCCTGAGAGGGGTGATGAGGCCTTGCTTTTTAAAAAACTTGTTTTTCTGTTTTTGCTTTATATTTCACAGGAACTTCAAATAACCCAGTTCGCCTGTACACAAAATAGGACTCAGTGGTAAATGCTTGCTGGTGGAAAGGAAATTAGACCCAAGGAGGTCCATTCATTGATTCGGCTCAGAAATGCTTTCCGAGCATTTGCTAAACTAGCTCCTGTGTGATGAGCATTCATGACCTACCAAGCACTTGACGCTCAGCAGAGGCCGTATCTTTTTTTTTTTTTTAGCATTTATTTACTTATTTATTTGGCTGCACCAGGTCTTAGTTGCGGCATGCCGGAACATAGTTCCCTGACCAGGGATCCAACCCAGGCCCCCTGCACTGGGAGTAAAGAGTCTTAACCACCGGACCACTAGGGAAGTCCAAGAGGCCGTATCTCATGGGGGTTTCAGAGCCAGCCCGCCACCTAGCTGTGTGACCTTTGGATTAGGTGGCTTAATACATGTAAAGGGCTTAGAACAGTGTCTGACATATGATAAGAACTTAATACATGTTAGCCATGATTATTAATGTCCTGGTATTTACCGTAGTGCTCATCGTAACCCTGTAAGGTAGTGACGGTTATTGTTCCCATTTTCCAGATGAGGAAACTGAGATTCTCAATGGTTAAATAACATGCCCAAGTCATGCAAGTAAGTGGCAGAGCCAGGGTTCCATCTCAGGCCTGGAGTCTGAGGCTTTTGGCAGCCGGACTGGGCTGCTTACTTAGCTGGCCCCAGGCTAGGGGCTAGGCATTCAGGTGCCTACACTAACGAGACTAGGTGCTGTCTTGAAGAGCTCATCACCTGGCGTGGAGGCCAACACACACATAGGCATCACTGAGTGAATTTCCAGAGGCACCACATGGGTTAGAGTCAAGCCAGGCTGAGTGAGAGGCAGGGCAGGACTGACAGCAATGCTGCACTACACACAGGACTGGTCAGTGGTGCCTCCAGCTAGGCCTCCCCTTTTGGGCTAGAGGCAGAACTGCTTCTGTGCCTGTCAACTGTGTGTGTCATAAAGCAGAAACTAACACACCATTGTAAAGCAATTATACTCCAATAAAGATGTTAAAAAAAAATTATGTGTGTCGGAGGGGAGAGGGGGTCACCTCCTCTCCCACCCCCCTCCCAGCTCCAGCCAGGGCGTTCTTCTCACTGCCCTGGGGAGATGGCATGCCGGACAGGGTCTGGGACAAGCACTGAGAGGGCTGAGAGTGAGAGGATCTGAAACCACTCACTGGATTCCTGCCACTGTTCCAGGGTTCCTGAACCTCAGCGTCCTCATCTGTAAGATGGGAGTAACATTATTTGCCATACAGGGTTGTTGTAAGAATTAAGTGAAATGATGTAAAAAAATCTCTCTGGAATCCTAAGTCTAGTACTTACATGACTAATAATAATCACTACCGTTTTTGAGCCCCTACTTGTGCCTCACACAATACTAGACTACACACAGTACCTTGTTTTTGTTTTTTTTTTAATTTATTTATTTAATTTAATTTATTTTTTTGGCTGCATTGGGTCTTCGTTGCTACGCATGGGCTTTCTCTAGTTGCGGCAAGTGGGGGCTACTCTTCGTTGCGGTGTGTGGGCTTCTCATTGCGGTGGCTTCTCGTTGCGGAGCATGGGCTCTAGGCGTGCAGGCTTCAGTAGTTGTGGCTCGCAGGCTCTGGAGCACAGGCTCAGTAGTTGTGACGCACGGGCTTAGCTGTTCCGTAGCATGTGGGATCTCCCTGGACCAGGGCTCAAATCCGTGTCCCCTGCATTGGCAGGCGGATTCTTAACCACTGCGCCACCAGGGAAGCGCCAGTACCTTGTTTAATCCTTACACTCGTTCTTTAAGGTGGATATCATTGCTCTCATTTTATGGATGTGGAAACTGAAGTCCAGAGGCTCAGCTGCCTGGGCTCACACCTGTGAGGGGGTGGACATGAGAGTCAGACCCAGGTCCTCTCTGATCCCTAAGCCACTTCTCTACGTTCCAGACCTTCTGAGTTCTCTCCCCTTCCCAGCCCCGCACCACCCCTTGCTGGTAAGTTACTGAACCAGCCACGGGAGGGTGTGGCTGTCAGGGAGCCAAGCTGAGCAAGACACTCCTGCCAGGCCGCCACTCAGGCCTGGCAGCTGGTGGTGGGCAGGGATGGAGGGATGGGCTTTACCTGCCCACGGCCCCCGGTTGTGGTGGGAGCAGTAGGCTCTCCTCCCTGCCGGTCTGGCAAGTAAGTTTTGTTGGCCTGTGAGTCACACAGCACTGGTGAGTCAGGTTTTTCCCTTCTCCTTGCCCAGAGCAGCTGGGGAGAGGGTGGGGGTTTTGTTAGGAAACAGGACCTCCCTCCCTCTGCTCTCCATTGTCCCCCAATGCCTTGGAGCTACATATTTTCTCTCCAGAAGTCTGTGGCTCAGCCTGTGTCCCTACAGAAAAGGGTATCTGGGTGCTGGCCACACAGGCTCGAGGGAGCAGGCCCCGGGCTGAGTAGAGTGGCGAGAGAAGGGGCCCTCCTTGTTAGTAAGGAGTGTGAGGTAGCTAGTCCAGGGCTGTCTGACTCCAAAGCCCTGCTCTTGGCCTCTCGTTTTGGCTTACCCACTCCTATCTGCAAAGAGGGCCCTAGCCCTGTATCCTCTGGACATTGCAGCCGGGTTTCCCAAGGCACAGGGTCCCCTGAGCTATCCACTCCTTGCCTTATGACCAGCCTGGCTGCGAGCCTTGAGAGGACTGTCCAGGTGGACTGTCAGGGTTCTCCCTGAGTACCCCCATGCCAGACCCTCTCAGAGGCCTCATTAAACAGTCAAAGCAGCCAGCCTAGTTCCACATCAGTGCTTGTCAGTCCTGGCCACATATTAGAATCATCTGGAGAGCTTTTAAACCCCTCTGATGCTCAGGCCATACCCCAGAGCAATTAAATCAGAATCCCTGGGGCTGGGTCCCAGGCAGCTGTGGTTTTGATGCCTGTATTGCCTCTCGAGAGCCTGCCCTCCAGGAGCTGACGGTCAAGTTGAAGGGACAGCACGATGTGCAGGGGACACGCACACATGTCAGCATGTGACTCAAGGCGGTGTGGGACAGTCACACCCCATGGGGCCAGGGCTGAGGTACATGTGGGTCCCGGAGGGAAGACGCTTCTGGCCTGCATTCTGATGGATGGAAGTCAGGACCAGGCAAAGCATGGGAAGGAAACAAGGAGGATGCTGGCCTGACAGGGCCAGTGATTCACGGGCTGTAGAGGAAGAAGGGGAAAGAATGAGTCAGGCACAGCCAGCTGCCTGCAAGGCCTGAGCCTGGCTTTGGAGGAGAATGAACGTGCTCAGACGAGGAGTTCTCTGTTGATCCACAAACAGAATGTTGCAGGCTCTGAGCTGTGGCATGTGAAGAAGTGGGTGAGCCTAAAAAAGGTGGGGTTCCAGATCTCAGGGATGTCAGGCCTCTGTGTACACCTCACACTTGACCAAGGCACTTCTCACAGAAGCTCCCTGGAGTATTTCAGCATCTCTGAGGTCCACAGAATTGGGCAGATGTGTTTGGAGAGTGAAGGGCCATGCCCCAGGTCACCTGGCACAGGCCGCGATGGAAACAGACTCAGGCCTTCTCACTCCAAGTTCACCCACTTAAGACAGGCCGGAAAGAAAGACAGGGTGTGGATTGTAAACTGACACCAGGCCAGAGAGAGTATAGAGGCACAGCCAGGGGAACGGTTGTGGGGTCTTTTCTAGCCCCAGCAGTGCTGGGCAGACTCGCTGTCGTGTTTGCTGTGGACGCAGAGGGGCTGGCACTCAGGCAGAGGAAGCGAGAGCCCAGGGAGGTTTGGTGCTGGGCAGATCTCACGTGGGCTGTTAGGTGAGTTGGTTAGTTGAGAGGAGGGTGGACGGGATGGTAAAGAAGCTGGAGTAACAGTAGAGGGAACAGGGATCTTCAGTCTGGAGAAGAGCAAAATGTCACCATGACAGTCGTGGTGACTTGTTCTGTGTCATTCCAGAGAGCAGAGCCAGTGGATTCCAGGTCAAAATAATAATCTTAATAATGGCAAAAACAATTTCAGTGACAATAATAGTGCCTCCTCTGTAGTAAGTACGGTGCTGGGGTGTGTGTGTCTGTCTGTCTGTCTTCAGGTTGAGGAAACAACCTGAAGTGCTAGGGACACTGCACCTAGGGTGTGGGGTGTTAGGTGAGTTGATTTATTATATATCATCGTCTTGATCCTATTAGCTAATGTAATATATATGTGTAGATTTTCAATCCTCCCAGCCTCCCTAAGAAGTGGGCCGTTACTAACTCCTGCTTCTCAGAAGAGGAGACTAGAAAGCTTAAGACATTTACCCAAAGTCACTTAGCTAATTTATGATGGGGCTGATGTTAAAACCCTGGTCTGTCTGACTCCAAAATCTGGACCTTCGGTCTCTGTGTTTCTCAGTCCTACTGCCTGCTGCATAGTTAGTGCTCAGTGAAGGGTGACTATAACACTTAACTTTCTAACCATTTGATCCATCCAGCAATGGGAAAGGTTTCCTCCTGGCATAGTGAGTGTCTCCAGAAGTGCCCACAGAGGCTGAATTGCCCCCCGCGGGAGTGTCATACGGGTGGGAGGTTGGTCTCCATCCCTGAGCCCCAAACCAGCCATGGGGAAGTAGAGTCTTGGGCTAGTGCCTGAGTCTGTGTTTCTGTCTAGCCCACAGGAGACCTGGATGCACAGTCAGGCCCTGGAGTCCTGGGAAGGCCCCGCTCTTAGATTTCGTTCTTTCCTAGTGGGAACAGACTGACTTGTAACTCTTCCACTCTTGCTCTTGAAGCGTGTTCTGCTTACTGCTTTTCCTGTTGGAGTTTTCATCATCTTTGGGTCAAAGGCCTATCGTTTTAATGTTCTAGTTACAATTGAGCTTTCACTGGCAGTGGAGTGGTTTGATAGAAACAATTTACCATCCCCCCACCCCGACACACACATGGGCAAAAGCTGTGGGTTTTGGGACAGGTCACATCACTTCTCAGAGCCTCGGTTTCCTCATCTGTTAAAATGAAGGGGCTAGAGTAGATGACTTTAAGGTCACTCCTGGCTTCAGGATTCTGCCATGCTCTGGGGGACCTGCCCTGATGGAGTGGCACATGTCTGAGTAAAGCACAGATGGCGCTTGACACCCAGGAGGACAGAGTCTTGGGTGTCAGAAGTCAGGCCTCTAGGCACCTGGCTGCCAAGCTGGTGCTGGTCTGGATCCTCCCTGCGGGGACCCTCCTTGACAGCAGGGCTGTAGAAAGCAGTGGTAGAGATGACCTGTCTCTCCTCCCTAGAGTCCTGAGGTAGCAAGGGGAGCTGGCCAGATACCAGAGACCTTTCTAGCAACCTCTGGGAAGTTCCTGTTTTACTTATTAGCCGCCATCCTCACTCTTCTGCCCCGGGAAAAGTGCTGACCCTATGCTGTGCAGCCGAACAGGGAAGCGGGCAACCATCAAGCCCGCTCTTTTGTCCCTGTCAAACTTAACCTCATTTAACCCCTGCATCCTACCGCACTGGGGGAGGTAGAGACCAAGAGTTCACTACAGCAGGGGTTTTCACAGTTTTCAAAATCACAGCAACTTTATGGAAAAGGAAAAAAAGATGGTGACCTTTCATTCTGTTAATTGTGTAATGATAACGAGCACGATTGACTCGGCTTGCTCACTAATTACAATAGCTACCGTCTTTTAAGTACTGGGCAGGGTGGTCTCTGTAATCCTCACAGCAGTCCCGTGAGGTGGGAGTCACGTCCTCTTTACAGATGGGAGCACTGAGGCTTGGAATGGTAGGTTGGGCCCCTGCACTCACACAGGTGGTCAGTAGCCAGAGCAGCCCCCACCCCCACCCCATCCATCTCTGAAGCCCATGCATAAGTAAGTAGCCAGATTGGAGAGAGAGCCTATGCTAATGTGTCTCAAGTCATGGTTATCTGTAATCTAGGTTCTTTCTAGAGCTGGTAGCCCTGGAACCGTTCACATTCAGGCCGGGACTTTGTTACACCTGGGAACAAAAAATCAGCACATGAAGAAGATGGGAATATATTCACTACAGGAAAGGAACAGGCTGGGTTTTTGTTTTTGTTTTCAATTCACGTGAACTTAAAACAAGAAGAATCACTGTCGTTTCCCAAACACCTGACGTTTTATAACTCCGCTTATGAAATACATCATTCTTTCCCAGCCAGCCCCAGAAAAGGAGCTGTTGATTGTATAGCAGGCTGGATCCCAGAGTAGGCCCTGGGGATTTGGGGGTTCTGTTTGTAGAGATCAGAAAGGCCAGCTTTCCAGTTTTCCCTCAGGAAATGGGACAGGGGAACGGCTGGGGGAAGTCAGCTTGGGTGAGTGGGAGAGTCGGTCAGAGCCCAGCCTGGGATGCCACCTTTAGCCCTGCCTGGCCTCTCAGCCGGGGGCCCTGGGCTGGGGGCACAGAGCAGAGAGCAGATAAAAGGCCTTCTCCGCTGAGTCCACCCCAGTAAATGTGTGCGTTGTGTGCAACCACAGTGAAAGCGCACACTGTCTCCACGGTTCTGTGTGCCCCCTTGTCCACACTCACAGCCGCCCAAGCAGGGGGGCTCTGGGTAGGGTTATTTTTCTTGGCTGCACTTCCGTCTCTCCCGTTGCCACGAAGCTTCCAGGCCCTCACTGGGCGTGGTTTCTGACACCCAGGCCCTCATTCTCCGGCGGGTTCCCTCACTGTACACCTCCGGAACTGGTTTTGTCCCTCCTGGACTGCCACTCCCGCCACCCACTGTCTTTTGCCTCTCTCCGTTGCTGGGATTTCTTCCAGCAGATTTCTTCTGCTCCCCGTCTCTGATCTGGCCTCTGCCCTCTCCAGCTCCTCCCACTTTTCCCAGATGGCTCGTTCACTTTATTCACTCATTCATTGGGCAAACAGTGGTTGAGACCCGCTGTGTGCCAGACCGGGGCCTGTCCCCAGGATGCGAGTGATGAACTGGAGGTGGTCCCAGCCTCAGGGGGACAAACTGGACCATTTCAGGGAACTGCAGTTGCCCCAGGCTGGGCGCCATCACAGAGCTGAGTTCAGGGCTCCCAGAGGAGCCTCGAGTCCTTCAACCTTGCCCAGGACCCCTGGGACCCAATGTGCCCTAGGAAGGGATGCAGTTTAGGAAACCTAGGCTGTCACTTAGCAACTGGCTCCACCCCTTTCCCTCCCTGAATCCTAGAGCTGGGCCCGAGGGAATGAATGGGGAAGATGGGCCCAGGCTGTAAAGAGGCCAGGTGGGGAGGCCCCAGCTGAGCAGAGCTGGGCTAGCACTTTCCTTTTGAAGGTTACCCAGGCTCTGAGGGTCATCCTGGGCTAAGTCTAACTATAAATACTGTGCTTCCTGAAGGGATTACCTGCGCTCTGCTTCCCCTGCCTGCACCCTCCTTGGCTGGGCTGATCCTTTTCTGGGCCTGCTGTTCTCTTGAATCTCTTATCCCCCTCTGCCAGGTGCCATACTTCAGCCACATCTCTCCAGCCCCCTGCTGCCCAGCTGTGACTGCCAGGGCGGAAGGGGAGGGGAGGAGAGATTGGAGTCTGCATCCTGGTCAAAGGGCCATTGCAGCCCAGGCTGTTGGGATGGGGAGGCCCTTGTCCCTTCTGCCTGAAGCCTCATCTCTCCCACCAGCCAGAGCAAGCCCAGGCTTGTCACATAATCAGTACTTCTGGGGAGAACATGGCTGGCCCCATCCCTGGAGCAGGGACCTGGGTATGCAGCTTGGTAACCGAGTGTGGAAATAGAGCTTGGGGATTGCCACAGGTATAAATAGGGCCGTCTCCTGGCTTGGGTGGACTGACTCTCCTGGGAAATCTCTGGTTCCCTTGGCTGGTCTCAGACTTGGTGTCACGTCCCAGTGACTCAGGTATGCCAGTCCCGGAGGCCACAATAAGGATCTCTTGGGGTCTGAGATCAACAAGCAAAGGGACTGCCTGACTTTTCCCTCACGACAGCCCCTTCTCCCACTTCCCTTGCCTGCCCACTGCTGCTCTCAGCTGTGATTCCTCCACCATGCTCCCACACCGTTCACTGTGCATTTGTCAGTTCCATTTTCAACTCAGCAGACACTTGCTGAGAACCTGCACTGGGCCAGGGATATTCAGAGGGAAGCAGCCAGGCCCGCTGTCCTTCCGTGGGTTCTTGAGAATCCCCTCTTGTGTAGTTATTCTGAGTTAAGCAGTGTGAATCACACACATATGCACACACGTGCATAGATGCACTCCAGCTCTATGCAAATTGGAAAGGATCTTTAGTGTTCTCTCTCTCACTCTCCTTTCACCACCGTCCCTTGGGGGTGGTATTGCCAGACACCATTCATTATCCAGGCCAAACCACAGCGTCCACCATCATTATCCTCCCCCAACCCAGACATTGTGCCCTCTCGCTCTCTTCCCCCTTTACCCTCTGAATCTGCTCTCAGCAGCAACTTTGGAGGCAATCCATTGAGCTAGCTGATGTTAACATATGGATGAGCGGGCCATTTCCACTTTGTTTTGCTGTGCTCACAAGTGGCGTTCTTCAATCAGAACTGAGTACCTACTCCAGCCTAGCCCTGCAACTCTGGCTCAGTGGGTCTGAGGTGGGCCCTGGGAAGCTGCCTGTTTTTGTTTTTTGGGTTTTTTTGTGTGTGTGCATTGGGTCTTTGTTGCTGCACGCAGGCTTTCTCTAGTTGCAGCAAGCGGGGGCTACTCTTCATTGTGGTACACGGGCTTCTCACTGCGGTGCATCTCTTGTTGCGGAGCACGGGCTCTAGGCGCATGGGCTTCAGTAGTTGTGGCACGCGGGCTCAGTAGTTGCGGCACACGGGCCCTAGAGCGTGCGGGCTTCAGTAGTTGCAGCGCGTGGGCTCAGTAGTTGTGGCTCGTGGGCTCTAGAGCACAGGCTCAGTTGTTGTGGTGCACGGGCTTAGTTGCTCCGCGGAACGTGAGATCTTCCTGGACCAGGGATCAAACCCATTTCCCCTGCATTGGCAGGCGGATCCTTAACCACTGCGCCACCAGGGAAGTCCGAAGCTGCCTTTTTAACCAGCACCTCAGCAGGTCCTAACACAAGTGGTATTTCAGGCAACCCTCAACACCCCAGCTTTTGCGTCTACTCAGAAACATACATTCTCTGCTCAGTTCCCTTCCCACCACAATCATAGAGACTCATGATTGTCATGGGTGTTTTGTCCCTCCCCATACAGGTGTGTACTTTGATCTTTTATTTTGTTTTTAAATCTCTCTTTTGTCAACTTCACTGGGGATAAGGACCATTTCTGTTACTCTGTTTTTGACCTGGAGCTTATCTAGGACAGGTGGAGACATAAGTAGAGGCCACTAGATGCTGCTGCTGCTGTTGCTGCTGAAACCAACAGAGCCTGCCTGGCCCTGAACAGAGTCACCCAGAGCTGCCAGCAACTGAAATCCTAGAGGCTGTGGGCCTTGGGCTCTCAGTTCACTACCACCCTCAAACCCCACCCCTCAGCTCCCCAAACTCTTCCTCCTTTTCTGTGGCTCTCCTCAAAACTTTATGTACCCTTTTTACTTGTCAACAACTTTCATTATATTATTCTTATTACTAAAGTAATTAATGCTTATTGTTGGAAACTTGGAAAATAAAAGCAAAGTAAAATCATTGGTAACTGTCAATCAGATACAACCACTGTTAACATTTTGGTGTAAATCCTTCCAGTCTTTTTAATATATATAATATTACATACGTGTTTTTTGTGTGTGTGTGGTATGCGGGCCTCTCACTGTTGTGGCCTCTCCCGCTGCGGAGTACAGGCTCCGGACGCGTAGGCTCAGCGGCCATGGCTCACCGGCCCAGCCGCTCCGCGACATGTGGGATCTTCCCGGACCGGGGCACGAACCCGCGTCCCCTGCATCGGCAGGCGGACTCTCAACCACTGCGCCACCAGGGAAGCCCACTTTTAAGTTTTTTGGTATCATAGCAAATACCCTCCAGAAAGTTTGTAGCAATTTGTACAGCATATAAAAGTGTTCACACCCCTTCCACTGCCCAATATTTTTTGACTCAACTAACTATAAAACATTTTTTTTTAAGTAAATGAAATTTAAAATACTCGTCATCAATTTGCTTTTTTTAATGTTTGGAGTAAAAACTTCCTTTTCTGTCTTGTCTATATTTGTGCCTAAAATTGTCAGCATTAGTGTGTAGGGATCTGGACATTTTGGCATGTCTCTTATGCATGCTTGCCTTGGGCCTGGGGGACTTTGCTGCATATATATATATTTTTTTCAGGGCTACTGATTTTTATTTTTTTTATTTTTGGCTGTGTTGGGTGTTCATCGCCGCGCGAGGGCTTTTCTCTATTTGCGGCGAGCGGGGGCTACTCTTCATTGCGGTGTGCAGGCTTCTTGTTGTGGAGCACAGGCTCTAGGCGCGTGAGCTTCAGTAGTATGGCACGCGGGCTCAGTAGTTGTGGCGCACGGGCTTAGTTGCTCTGCAGCATGTGGGATCTTCCCGGACCAGGGCTCGAACCTGTGTCCCCCGCATTGGCAGGCAGATTCTTAACCACCGCGCCTCGAGGGAAGCCCTGCTGCATACTTTTGTGCTGTGTTTGACTCACTGTGAAGGGAGCCAGCCCCTGGCCCGAGGTGCTGCGCCTGCCCCCTGCTGGCAAAGAAGTGCAGTGACAGCTGAGACAGCTGGGCTCCTGCTGCCCTTTTCTTACATCAACCCTCCCCCTTCCCAACCCCACCCCCACCCCATTCTAATATTTTCTCATATTTTCAGCCTGAAAGGACCAGCGTGCAGGGCGAAGAAATTTTAAGCCCTTGTGTCTTGGGTGATGGAGATGCAGTTAATACTTGGGGAGGCTCACCGGCATCGTGTCCATCCTGGGGTGAGAAGTGTGTCTCTGACAGCGCAGACAGGAAAGCATGCTGTTCTCCGTGTGGAGGGGAGGGGACTCTGAAGGCCAGGTATTCGAGCAAAGCATCCCTCAGGTACTGGGGGCCTCCTGAGGTGACAGCTTTGAAAGGTGACACCATGGGGCTGTGTTCATATTAAAGAAAGAGTGAGATGCATTCATACACAGTTACATGTCAGGTGGCCTGAGGTCACCAGTCCAGCAACCTTGATTGTCAGGGACAGAACCAAAACCTGACCATTTAAGTAAGGGGGTGGTGGGGCATCTGAGCAGGAACAACACATGTCCCGAAGCCTAGTCTCTTTCTTCTTTAGGAAGCCTCTTTCCTAGAGCCATATGCTCTCAATTTTGACAGTGCTGACAAAGCTTTCTCAACTCTCAGCAGATTAGGAGTGGCCCATTAGCTGGGCCTGACCTCTACCCAATAGGAGCTGCAGTTGGATGGAGACCAGTAAGAAGTGACATCTGGCAAAGAGGAAGGAGAAAGGAAAACTTTAGAAAACAGCTCAAGAAGTTAAAAAGGCCTGACGTCTGGGTCCTTGAGTGGAGAGGCAGAAATGCTGCACCCCAGAGGTCCTGAGGGTGTCACTGCATAATGCCTGTGAGTCCTGATGGATCAAAGCTCTTGTCAGTGAGTCATCAATGCTAAAGGACCAAAGAGAAAGGGGGTCAGAAATCACAATGCAGAGCTACTTGATTGATCCAGGCAGAAACACCTCCAGGCCAAACCTTTTCAAAAAAGCACATGGACAATACTGTCATTTTCTGTGCTGCCTTCTGCCTCCTATCTGTCGTTCACACTTAAACCTTTGAGCCATCTGGCTTTTTTTTCTTTTTCTTTCTTTTAATTTATTTTTGGCTGTGTTGGGTCTTCATTGCCGCGTGCGGGCTTTCTCTGGTTGCGGTGAACTGGGGCTGCGGGCTTCTCATTGCAGTGGCTTCTCTTGTTGCGGAGCACGGGCTCTAGGCACGCGGGCTTCAGGAGTTGCAGCACGCGGGCTCAGTAGTTGTGGCTCGTGGACTCTAGAGCACAGGCTCAGTAGTTGTGGCGCACGGGCTTAGTAGCTCCGCAGCATGTGGGATCTTCCCGGACCAGGGCTCAAACCCATGTGCCCTGCGTTGGCAGGCGGATTCTTAACCACTGCACCACCACGGAAGTCCCGAGTCACCTGGCTTTGATTTTTGTGGCTGGCATGAGGTAGGACTCCTGTTGCATGTTTTTCTATATGGAGAACCTGTAGTCCCAACATCATTTATCAGTAGCCCATTATAAAGAAAAATCTCTAGTGTTTCTTCTCTACTGCTCACACAGAATACTTCTGAAGACAGTTATGTGGGTGTTTTTCCCATACCCTCTTCATATTGTTAAGGCTCTCCTTTCTGAAGCTCAGTTCTTTTGTAATCCGTGTCTGAGGAATCCCACATCTGAAGTCTTTGTGAGTCTGACTCTATTGCCTGGTGTTTTTGCTGGCTCAGACTCATATTGCCTTGTTTCTTTGTATGCTGTGATTCAAAAACAAAAACAAAAACAAAAAAACGATGACCTTATTATTTGTTTTCCTTGGAACTTCATCTCAGGAAGTCTTTGAGGCCTGGTTTGAAGTTATTTTCCTACAAAGAGGATTTGCATTTCCTTCGGCTAACTTAGGAACACTTCAGATTAAATGTCTGGCTTGAGAGTTTTCTGTCTGCACTGGTAGCAGCAAACCCACAGGAGGGCCGTTTGTGGATTCAGTCTGATCTGAGGTGGAACTCTCACTCTGTCACTTACTGTGTGACCTCGGGCGAGTCATTTAATCTCTCTGCCTGTCCCATCATCTGTGAAGTAGTAATAATAACACCTACCACCTAAAGCCGTTGGAAGGGTGAAATGGGATGATATATATAAGTAAAGTGCTTACACAGTTTTCTTTCACACAGTTGGTAGACAGTGAATGTCCTTCTCTTCCCCTGAGGAGCCGCCACTCCTGCCCCAGCCCGTGGGGGCAGTCCTCAGCCTTAGCTCCGCATCTCGCCCAGGATCTGAGTTATAGCGGGAGCCAAGTACTCTAGACCTCACTCCTGTGGCTCATTCTGCCTTCAGCTTTGAGGTGACTGAGCTTCCGAAAGCCTTTGAGAGATGCTTCTTCCCTCAATCTTGACTGAGGTCTGGAGTTGTCTTGGAGCTGGGTAACAAGAATGATGACATTTAACAGAATTGTTTTCTTCTTCAGAGGCTGCAGGGATTTTTTGGTTGGTTGGTTATGGTTCTAAAAACATTCTTTGTAACTTTATAGTGGAACATTAATAACAAGACATGAAAAACGTTTATAATTTTTAGCCATGGGAATATACATGGACAGTAATATAAGTGTGAAATAAACAGAAAGTTGTATATTGGCATGAAAACATTTAAAATCCTCTTTATAACAAGGAATATTTTAAAAATAAATTGTATGATATGAGCCCAACTCTACTGAGAAAAATGGGGGAAAGAAAGCTGGAAGGAAATACGTCTAAGTGTCAGCAGTAGTCACTTCTGAATGGTGGAATTCTTAAGTAAGTTTTCCCCAGTGGCAGCACGGTACAGACAGTGGTCAGAGGGTGGCCTTCTGAGTCAGGAAGCCTGGTATTAAATTGGTACCTGTGTGGCTTTAGACCAATGACGAGCTCTTTGGGTCTTAGTTTCCCCGTCTGCCGGGGCATTTTGAGGCTACAATGCCAGCCTGTGATCTGGCACAAGCTGGCTCCGTAAACCGTGGCAGTTATTTTTTTCAGATTAAAATTTTTTTACATTCTTTACAGATTTTAAAAATACTGAACACGTCCTACTTTATTATCAAAGAAAGAGAGTAAAATTAAGACTTCAACAGCAGCAGCAACAACAACAAAGGCAGTACATGCTGCGTCTGCTAACGGAAGTGGTTTACACCCCCAGGTTGGGTGTGTGCAGTTTCCAGACTCTTCACTGACTCCAGGAAAGGGCCCGGAGACCCGAACGTTCAGGAGCCACTGCAGTGAGGGCCAGGGAGGCGGGGCTGGGAGAGGGTGGACCACAGCCCTGGCTTTCTAGATGCTGAGCTTCTCCCTTCTGTCCTGCCCAGGACGCAACGAGCCCCTGAAGAAGGAGCGGCTGAAGTGGAAGAGCGACTACCCAATGACCGATGGGCAGCTGCGGAGCAAGAGGGATGAGTTCTGGGACACAGCGCCCGCCTTCGAGGGCCGCAAGGAGATCTGGGATGCCCTCAAGGCTGCCGCCTATGCAGCCGAGGCCAACGACCACGAGCTGGCTCAGGCCATCCTGGACGGAGCCAGCATCACTTTGCCTCATGGTGAGCAGGCAGGGCGGGGGCTTTCCCCACCGGAGTGAGGGGGCCGTCAGGGTGGAGGAGAGCCAGTGGCCAGCCCCATGTCAGGAGCTCCCATCCAGGCTGGTGGGTGGCAGGTGTGGCTAGTCGCTTGTTCATTCAAGCAGCCCTCATGAACATGGTCCAGGAGTGGGACACCAAGAAAAATGAGACACAGTTCCCACTTGCCTAACGAGGGCGTGGAAAGACACCAGCAAACCTCAAGGCGGTGTGATGAGAGCAAGCTAAAGATTGCTCAGGGCCCTTTGAGATCCCAGCACATCTCAGGTAACAACCTCCTGTTGAGTATTATTATGTGCTGGGCACCGAGCTAGAAGCTTCTGCTGCATTATCTCATTTAATTTCATAATGGCCCCTGGGACTATGTAAAGCAGAGGGCAACAATGGAAACTCTATAGAGTCAGAGACTGGGTTTTAACCAAGTGTCTCTTTCCTAGCTATGTGACCGTGAGCTTCTTGAATTTAAAGCCTCAGTGACTAAACAATTATAAAGTGGTGATACCAACCTCATAGGATGGCTGTTAGGATTCAACAAGATACACATAACATCATTTAGTCCAGTCCCAGCACTGAGCTGGTGTTCAAGATACAGTAAATATCAATATATTACTATATGTAACACATCGTACAAGTAAGAAGATTGAGGCCCACTGGGTATAAGTCATGAAAAGCAGGGCCTATGCTATTTCATTCATCCTTGTAACCCCAGCACCCAGCACATATGCTCAGGAAGGAGTTGTTGAATGAACAAATGAAAAGTTAAGTACTTTTCTAGGGTTGAATGAGCCAGTACCTGGTGGAGCCAGAATGTCAGCCCAGGTCTTCCTGCCTCTACCTTGAGCTCCCACCAGCTGTCCCAGGAAGACCTGCCTGTAGGGTGGGTTTGAGGACTGTGGGATGACCATGACAGGTGTATCAGTCTGCTCAGGCTGCTATAGCAAAATACTGCAGACTGGGTAGCTTATTAAACAACAGAAATTTAGTTCTGGAGTCCGAGAAGCCCAAGATCAAGGTGGCAGCTGATTTGGTTTTTGGTGAGAGCTCTCTTCCTGGCTTGTAGATGGCCACCTGCTCTCTATGTCCTCATTGTGGGAGAAGAGAGAGAGCTTGAACTTTCTGGTCTTCTTGTAAGGGCACTAACCCTTACCGGATCAGGGCCCCACCTATATGACCTCATTTAACCTTAATTACTCCCATATAGGCCCCTATCTCCAAATACAGTGACACTGTGGGGGTGGGGTTAGGGCTTCAATACATGAAATTGGTGGAGGGGACACAAGTTAATCCATATCAGTTGGTCCCCAAGACGACTCTGACCACCCTGCCTTTCCCACAGGCACCCTCTGTGAATGCTACGATGAGCTGGGCAATCGCTACCAGCTGCCCATCTACTGCCTGTCGCCACCCGTGAACCTGCTTCTGGAGCACACTGAGGAGGAGAACCTGGAGCCCCCCGAGCCCACCCCCAGCGTGCGCCGAGAGTTCCCGCTGAAGGTACGCCTCTCCACGGGCAAGGACGTGAGGCTCAGCGCCAGCCTGCCTGACACGGTGGGGCAGCTCAAGAGGCAGCTGCACACCCAGGAGGGCATCGAGCCGTCCTGGCAGCGATGGTTCTTCTCTGGAAAGCTGCTCACAGATCGCACGCGGCTCCAGGAAACCAAGATCCAGAAAGATTTTGTCATCCAGGTCATCATTAACCAGCCCCCGCCGCCCCAGGACTGAGGAGCCCACGGACCCCTGGGCAGAGAGACCAGGGAAGGCCTCCGCAGGGCTGAGAGGCCTCCCGGCTGGAGCACTAGGCACCCCCGCCCTGCCGCTGCCTTTGAGAGCCGTTCTTTTCTCCAGGGGAGCCTCCCGTGTATGGCTGCCGGGCGAGCCCTGAGGGGACCCTGCTTCCCAGGGACTCCGTGGGCCACCAGTGCCCAGCACCCAGGAAACAGTGTGCTGCCACACACAGGCCTTGCCAACCTTGTCAGAGAAAAGGCAAACCGGGGCCCTCCACCCTGCTTCTCCCCCGCGGCAGGTTCAAGCCACGAGGGCCAGCCCGGAGGCCCCTGGAGCCCAGATCTGTCATCTGGTGCTGCCGGCTGTGCTCACTCCGGTTTTCTGCTCAGGGTCTGAAGCAGCTGCTGTCTCCCTCCCTCGCCCCTACCCCCTGACTCTGCCCTGGGCCCAGTGCCAGCCCCCCAGAGGGGAGGGGACCACTCGTGAGCCCCGGGGGTGGGGAGCCTGAGGCCGGCCTCTGCCTCTCCCAGCCCCCAGCACAGCTGGCAGAGATGAGGTGGTGGCCGATGGCTGGGCTGTCATGGCAGAGGCCTGCACAGGGCCATCTCCTGGCTGTAACCCCGGCAGTGGGGGGTCTGCAGCCCGCTCACGGCCCCGCAGCAGGTCCCTGTGTGCAGACATGTCTGCATATTTATCAATAAAGCCTTTTGCTCCTTCCTTCTCTCTTGCCTGGCTTTGGCTTTGGGTTCTCCTGTAGCTCTCTGGAGCCCTGGAGCCAGTTCTGGGGTGGGAGCAGGCGGGTGCACGGCCTCCCCAGCTGTTCCGGGCAGAGCAGCTACTGCTCCGTGCTCTCCACCGCAGAGAGTACGGTGGAGCGAGCCGTGAACTGCCAGTATGCAGGCCTGTGTTCTCGTGGGTCCTCCGGAAAAGCCACTTAACCTCCGAACCCGCGTGGCTTGTCTTCAAAGTGGAGGTGATGCCGCCTGCCCTGCCTCCCCTCTCAGCTGCTGGCAGGACTCCATGGGATAACAGGTGTGAACTCGCTTTGAAAGCGAAGGCAGCCCCTCAGGAAGGCGGCGTTCGTTACCTGCTGCTCTGCTCCTGCAGCACGAGGGTGCTGGCTTCAGGCTCCAGCCCCCCGAGCCAGGCCTTCAGGGCTGAGATGTGTGTGGATGTCCTGCAGATGCTGCACGCACCCTTGGCGACGTGACAGCAAAATCTCTGATAAATTTCGATGATGAGATTGTGTCAGCTCATCCCTTGCCAGCAAGGGAACCAGAGGGAAGAAGGAGCTGGGTCTTGTGCTTCCTTAGGGGAAAATGTGCACGTAAGCAGAGAGGGGGACCTTAGATAAGGTGGTTTAGCTGAGGGCAGGCCACGTGAGCGTCACGGAACCACAGGGCTGTGGTGTCTGTGGTTCACTAGCAGGTTCAACCTGGGTCGTGGTGACCCAGGCCTCGCTCCCACAGTTCCAGGTGCGGAACTGAGCAGTACAGGTCTGCTTCTTCTCCAGTTGATAGTATTTTTCTTTCTCAGTGAGCACCGGTCAGGTTGGCCTGACTGGGAAACCGGGGAGGGCAGGATGATCAGTCAGAGCTGGTGTCTTCGTCAGCGGGGCTTGGCGCTGCGTTCCAGCCCTTCCAGTGGCTCCTTGAAGCAAGACCCTGTAAGTCCCACAGAGGCCCCCTGCGACAGACTGATGGCTGAGGTCTGTCAGGGACAAGTGGACTTGCAGCCTAATGCTGCGGTGCTTCACTAGGGGGCGCTGTGGGACCCCAGAGAGGCAAAGGCCCGCGCGAGCTGCGGGCAAAGAGGCAGGCGGCTGCCCTTACCTCCACCCACTGCCTGGCACTCCAGCCCAGATGAGGCAGAGTCTTGCCCCTTCCCAGAGCAGGCAGGGCCTTTTCATGGGACGGCCTGGGGATGCGGGCTTACCTTGGGTCCCCACATTTGGCCTTTAGGCTCCCTCACTGGCACTGGCTGGGCAGGGTTTCCAGGCGTCCAGCAGGTGGCACCGCCATCAGGGCTAAGGGCAGCCAGCGATCCTTTGTGCAGCGCGGCTGCCCGGCCCATCTGGGCCTCAGCACTCAGGACAGAGGCTGGGCAGGCGCCTTCCTGCAGTCCTCGCTCTCGCTCCCGGGGCACTGGGCCCTCCGGCTCCAATAGGCCAGGGGTTGGGGGGTGGCAACTGTCCCTGCCGCCTCCTGCTCCTCGGGGCTGCCTGGGGTGAAGGTGACAGGTCGGGAGGCGGCTGGAGAATTGGGCCGGTGAGCTCATGGCAGAGGCGCCTAGCAGGGCGGGGGTGGGAGCCCTGGCATATAAAGCCCCTGGGGCCCCGGGGCCTGCAGGGGCGGGTTGCTCACGGTGCCATGGCGGGCTCCGAGGAGGTGCAGAGGGCCACGGCACTCATCGAGGAGCGGCTGTCACAGGAGGAGGAGAATGAGGTAGGGCGGGGTGTGGGGCCCAAGGGGGTGCTGAGGAGACCCAGCTCTGCTGTCAAGGGAAGGAAGAGCCTGGCTGCCGTACCTGGAAGGAAGGAGGACAGGTGTCCCCAGGGGCCCAGCTGGCTCTACTGCAGGGTGCTCCTGAGAGGGGGCTGCTGGCAGTGGGAGACGGGGGCTTCAGCCCCCAAATCTGAGAGACAGTGGAGTGGGCGAGCCAAGCTGGGTTCCTCGAGACCCTGTCCACCCACCTGGGCCTCGAGGAGACAGGCTGAGCTGCACAGAGCAGGACAGCTGGGATGCTGCCTGCAGCTTGGGGCCCTGAGATCCCCCCAGCTGCCAGCTGGGAGGCTGGGACAGGAAAAGCTCCAGTGTTTGGTCCCTGAGGAAGGATAAAGACGGGGAGCAGAGTGAGAAAGGGATGCTGGCAAAGGAAGCATGGGTTTTCTAGGACCACCAGCCACACCCGGGGAGGCGACTGAGCACTGGGGCTCCGGGCAGTTGTATTTTCTCTGGAATAAAGAAGTCGGGCAGGGGAGTGCGGGCTGGTCCTACTCTTCATTTTATGGAGATGAATACTTCACCTAGAGTCTACTCTTCCAAGAGCCCAGTGCTGGGAAGAATGAGAGGCTCAGGAAGGTCAGCCCCTGCCTCCTCTTTACCAGCTCTGTGTTCATTTTAGCCGACATCTGCCAGGTGCACGGTCAACTAAGAAACAAGGCAGAGTGGAAAAGGGTGAGATAGAGGTGTAACTCAGAAGCGAAGGAGCACAAAGGGTGGGTGAGGCATGCCGACCGTGGGCCCTCGAGGACTTCTCTGTGGACAGGAGGGCATTTGAGCCAGGCCTTCAAGGACGGCCCTTGAAGGATGGAGGTCAGGAGCGGGGGAGTATTCCAGGCTAAGGAAACAACAGGCGCCTGTCGTTGGGGTGAGTGGAAGCACGATTGTCGGGAGAAAGTCTGGCAGGAGGGGCTGAGGCTGGGAAGGGAGACAGGGCACAAACCAGACAGTGAGGACCACGTGACAGATACTTATTCTGGGGGCCGTGGGGAGCCACTGCTTGTTGTTGAGTGAGGCACGGTGGTGCCACCTGACCTGTTTGGGGAAGGCAGCTCTGACAGCCCTGAGAAGGACTTGGAGGGGGAAAGACTGGCCCTAACAGGAATGGGAGGGAGGAGATAAATCAGTGTAGATGTAGACTCCATTCAAAAAAGGAAGAGTGACTGAATGGAGGTGAGGAAGAGGGAAGGGTCAGGACTCTGGTGGAAGAAGAGATGAGGGCTAGGGAAGGGAGGGGAGGTTTGGCTGGGAAGGACCTGGACTGAGCCTGCTGAGTCCCCGCCGGCGCATCCCTGGATCTCCAGGAATGCCATTTCTCACTCCCCCAAGGGCATGTGCACCAGGGCCAGGCAGGGGAGTCATGTTGCTGGGCCATTTCTGGAATGCTGCCACTGGACACAGAGACCTTCAGCAAGGGGACACGGAACAGTCCTCATCCATTCATTCATCCAACAAATATAGCGGCAGGGCTGTCAGGGCCCCAGGTGCCCAGAGAGCCACCCTCACCACTGCTGCCTCCTACATGCCAGGCACCGTGCTACGCATTGGATAGGCATTCTCTCATTTCCTCTGTGCAACCATCTATGAAGTAAGGTGGAAGTTTTGTTGGGTTGTGTTTTACCGACAAACACCCAATTCAATAAACATTTCTTGAGCACCTACTGTATGCCAACCTACAGAGACAAATCTGAAGCGAGGGGCTATGGAGTCTGGGTAAGGCGTGGGCAGGCGTTAGAGTCCCCAGTTGTTCCCACCAGGCCTCAGCCCAGCAGCATTCTTAGAGGAGAACCGCTGTTCAGCCTGCACCCGCTTCATGGGGTGGGTAGGGAAGGAGGGTCTTGGAGACCAGCCCAGGGGCTGAGGCTCTCTTGCAGGGGCCTTACTGGGCTAGGTCATCACTGAGGACTTGGAGGTGTGCAGAGCTGCTGAGCCCGCCTGCCACCATCCGTGAACTCATTCATTCATTTATTCTCCAAACATTTGCTGAGCACCTACTGTGTGCTAACTCTTGTCATCGGTGCTGGGGATGCCAAGATGATTAGGACCAAGCCCACTCTAGATGCTCCAGGAGCCCAGCCAGGCCTCCACATGCAGTAGTAGCTGAAGCCCTAGGTGATCTTGTCCCCGGGTGAGGATGCAGCGTTTCAGGCGAGGCCGGCACTGGGGAGACCTCAAACCATGTAAGCCTGACATGGAAGGGAGATGCCAGTGGGCAACAGAACATTCGAAATAAAGACCTGGAAAATCAGCCCTCAACTGACACTTGAAGAGTATAACACCGGAGCTCGGTGTCGAACGACAAAGGCAGCTGAGAGCTCTGTAAGGGAGATCATTCCTCCCCAGCTGCCACCTGGACTCAGCACTCTCCAGCCTGGACGGATGTTTCCGGTACATGGGGACTTCAGAGATAGGGGCGCCAGCACTTAACAAAGAGTGTTTTCCTTTAGAAGAGAGGAAGCGGCCATGAGGAAGTAGTCCAGGCAGGTTGGAGCTACAAGTGGGGAGGAGACTTGGACAGAGTTTCCCCCATATTATTAAAACGAGAATAAGGTTAATACTTAGAGTTCACAAGCTGAGAGCTGGGGAGCTGCGGGTTCCACCCCTCAGGTTCCCTGAGAGCAACAGTTTCCATGCTCTAGGATTTCACGGATCAGTAAAATCTGAGTGAAAGAAGTTGGTAACTGACAGAGCTGCCAAATTTTTGTATTGTCAAGTAAGCCCACTAAAAAAAAAAACAATCATCTCATCTCAAGTATTTCATCAAAGTGAATTTTAAACGCCAAAAAGAAAAAAAAACCAAAACCTCAGTGCTTGAAAAAAGTGAGTATGTTTAATTTCATGAAAACTCATTCCAGTAGCCCTTAATCCTGTTTTGCTGGGGACACACGGCGGTCAGTACACAGGTGTTTGAACTGGGGTTGGGGCCAGGGAGGCCGGCTCTGACCTGGGGCCTCCTGGACCAGACAGGAGTGGGGCAGATGACGGGCTGGGAGGTCACACAGGAGGAGGTCCTTGGGGTCCTTGAATTTGTTGTGGGCGAGGCTATCTGGCCCCCGAGGCACTGCAGGCAGGCCCGGAACCCGTCCTGTCCTTGGCTCACCAGAAACTCCTAGGAACCACCACCCATCAGAAGCTGCCCATGGAGATGCTGGTGTTGGAGGATGAGAAGCACCACAGGCCTCAGAGTCCATCCTTACAAAAGGTTAAGGTAAGTGCTAGGAGAACCCAGTATCTGCACGCTCAGGAGACAGACAAGGCAGTTACGGCCTTGCCCCTCCTGGTGCTCCTCCAGCAGCTCAGCACCCCTGCGAGATGTTAGCGATGCAGCATCTCGGCCCCATCTCATACTTGTAAAGGAGAGCAGAATATGCCACCCCCAAATATGCCACTTTGGCATACTGATTTTTTTTTTTTTTTCTTTTTGCAGTACACGGGCCTCTCATTGTTGTGGCCTCTCCCGTTGCGGAGCACAGGCTCCGGTCTCGTAGGCTCAGCAGCCATGGCTCACGGGCCCAGCCGCTGCTCCGCTGCGTGTGGGATCTTCCCGGACCGGGGCACGAACCCGTGTCCCCTGCATCGGCAGGCAGACTCTCAACCACTGTGCCACCAGGGAAGCCCCACACTGATTATTTTTAATTAAAGTTATCTGAGAAACAGCCAGTGCATGAAGGACACTCTGACGCTCCTTTGTTCCCCTGAAAGTAGTAAATAAATCTGCCATGGGAAGTTACCCTCCTTATATCAGGAAAGTAGAAAGCTTCCTTATCACTAGATCTCAGGAATTCAGGGCTGAGAAGGCTATATAAACAAAACTTGTTTCTTCACTAATTAGTTCCTCCAAAAACAAACTCCTTTGTCTTTTCAATGTGGCACAAATTGTTTCTTTGTCTAAAATGTGTAAAAGCTGCCTGCTTTGGTCACTTCTTTGAGGCTCATATTTTTATGGACTACCATACATATGAAATTAAATTTGTTTTTCTCCTATTAATCCGTCTTACATCAATTTAATTATCAGACCAGCCAAAGAACTTAGAAGTGAAGAGGGGGGAAGTTTTCCTCCCCACTTCTGCTAAGTCAGAATCTGCATGTGTACGAGATCCCAGGGGACTCATTTTGGAAGCGGCAGTGATGGGGCAGCCATACAACAGGGCATGATGCAGGTGTTAGTGGGCTGGGGGAGGCTGTGTGTGCTGACAGGAGACATCTGCACGCTGATAAGAGAAAAGCAGAGTTTCCAGACCACTGTGTGGAGTTTGATCCCGTAGGAAAGGGCATCAACCGAGCTATGACAGAAGTTCCTCTGGGAGAGAAGGGCTTTCTCTTCAGAGCTTTTATGTTTCTGTATTACTTTTATGGCCAGAGAGAGAGAGAGAGGCAGGGAGGGACGGAGGGAGGGAGAGGGAGAGAATTGCATGGAGAGATGAGAATTCGTACCCTGTTCTGGAGGCCTGGGCTAAGAACTGCCCTTGAGATTTCTTCATCAACTCCCCACTCTATGTGGAGCCTTGGAGCTGGGCAGCTCCCAAGCAGCCCCCTCAAGCCCCCTGTGCATCTGTGTCTGTCTCATTGGCTTCACCTAGTCCTAGGCGGCAGAGCTAGACCTGGATTCTTTCTCCCTTGAGAGGCTCTCCCTGTCCTCCACCTCCAGCCTAGCTCAGAGGTCCCCAAGCCCCACATTCTGTGCCCCAGTGCGGGGCCTGATTGGCTATCCCCACGCAGGGTCAAGAGCGCGTGCGTAAAACATCCCTAGACCTGCGGAGGGAGATCATCGACGTGGGTGGGATCCAGAACCTCATCCAGCTGCGGAAAAAACGCAAGCAGAAGAAGCGGGAAGCCCTGGCAGCCTCCCAGGAGCCACCTCCAGAGCCGGAGGAGATCGTAAGGGTCCTGGGGAGGACACCTGTGTGGGCAGGGGAGGCCGGAGAAGGGGGAATGGCTCAGATCACAGCGGAGCGGCCCCCAGGGACTGCATTCGCTCTCTCCAGGCTGGCCCCGTGGACGCGGAGACATTCCTGAAAGCGGCGGTGGAGGGGCAAATGAAGGTCATCGAGAAGTTCCTGGCGGACGGGGGTTCCCCCGACACCTGCGATCAGGTGATGTTCCCATCGGGCCCTGCACCTGTGCCGGCCTCCCTTTCAGAGCTGATGCCTGCACCCCGCCCGCTTGTGCATTCTTTGAGAAGAGGCGTGGGTGTCCTTTGGGAGGGGGCCCCTCAGAAGATGTGGGATGCCCCCTTCCCCACACAGGAGTTTTTCTACTAAATCCTCAGACCCTTTCCAACTTGAACCACCTCCAGAGTAATAAACACCTGGATTTTTAGGGGAAAAAATGGAATGGAATCAAATACAGAGTCCAAGACCAGGAGATTTGGACTCAAATCCCACCTGTACCACTCCCTAGTTCTGTGACCTGTGGCTGGGCCCGTCACCTCTCTGTGCCTGTTTCCTTCTTCGTAAAACTGGCTCCTCCCCTCAGAGCATGTTATGGGGATCAAATAGAATATTAGTGCTTCAATACATATTTATCGAATGAAAACACTATTAAAGCACGTGCTTGGATATGATATTTTGTGTTGCATTGTATATCATCACACTTAACAATTATTTTTATCTTCTGGTTCAAATATATAAAACATGAGACATGCCAAATAAATTTTAAGTGACAACTCAGCGGCATTAATTACACTTATAATGTTGTGCTCCCAGCCCCACGACTTTCAAAATGTTTCCGTCACCCGTCATACTTCTTTTTGTTTTCCCTGAAACTGCCTCTTTCATACTTTGTAGGATGCTCTCTCGAGATCATATCCTGGGATTGAGCAAATTAATGGTCACCCCCTTCAGCCTGCATTATTGCAGGCTTAGACTACATGTCCTTTCCACTTTTTAGATTCCAGAGTTTTAGTCCTCTTGGTCTATCTAAGCATCTCCTGCCTCTGTGTTGTGCTAGGAGCACAAAACCAAAAAGACCAGGGTTGACAGTAGCTGGGAGACTGATGCACAACCGGATCATTAGAATATGGAAAGATATGCCCTCTGGCCTGAGTGTGTCAAGAGACCAAAGCAGAAAGCCGACTGCATTGGACAGGAAGTTCATTCCCTGCTTGAATCAGTAATCAGGGTGCACCTGCCCATCCTGGCCCTGGGCAAGGCACTCAGGGGAAATAGTCAAGTAAGACTCAGCTTGCCTTTGACTGTCTATCACAGTGGAGGGTTGTCTGGACCCCTGGGACAGCTATGGCCTAGAGGTTTCAAGAAGTCGATGACACTTGAGCTGCATCTTCATGGAGTTACAAGAATTCATCAAGCACTCACAGGGAGTACGGGCGAAATGGGCATTTGGGCACAGGCAACGTGTGTTTAGGGGGCAGTGAGAAGGTCAGAGTCCACAGAGCACAGGAGGCCTCCAAGGCTGGTCCAGATAGAGCATGAAGGAACCGGCGGAACATGGAAGATACGGGGACCCGGCACAGGGGTCAGAATAGGGCTGGGATAAGGCCTGGGCTCAACTTGGGTGGGCGATGGGCTCAGGCCTGGGGCCAGAGTTTAAGCCCTGACAGTTTCTCTGGGGACAGTTCCACCGGACAGCACTGCACCGAGCTTCCCTGGAGGGCCACATGGAGATCCTGGAGAAGCTTCTAGAGAGTGGGGTCACTGTGGACTTCCAGGATCGGGTGAGCAAGAGGCCAGGTATTGGGTGAGGGGCAGGAGGTGGGTCCAGCACTCATAGACTCCCTATCCCTGCAAACCTCCAACCTGGGACATAAACAAGCTGCCTCAGGGGCCAGGCTCCAGCTCTAGTATGTTGTATGACCTTGGGGGGGCAGCCCATCTCCTCCCTGAGCCTCCTCTGTAAATCTGGCTTGGACGAGATGGAGCCCGAGGGTTCTTCGGCTCCACTGCATCCGTTGCTCAGTCATTGGAGTGGCCCTATCCTTCCCTGGATATCTGCCTGCCCTCTTGGCTGGGGTCCTTTCCCCCAGGGCACTTTCTTCCCTGAAGCTCTGCAATTAGGCTCCACCCTTCCTTTCTAGCTGGACTGCACAGCCATGCATTGGGCCTGCCGTGGGGGCCACTTGGAGGTGGTGAAGCTTCTGCAAAGCCGGGGAGCAGACACCAATGTGAGGGATAAGGTGAGGCCATAATGCTCACAGATGTTGGGGTAGCAGGGCGGAGGGGTGGGGGGGAGAGAAGCAGAGGGTAGAAAAGCAGAGAGCAGGAGGGTAGTGAGCTAGTCTGGTTTCTGGAGTGGCTGCAGAGCCCAGGGATGGGTCCTTGCCATCAGCTGCAGCCCCTTGGAGACCACCATCTGGGAATGGGAGGAAGAGCAGAGGAGAGGGGAGGAGAAGAGATCCACTAGCTTGGCGGCTTTAGAACCACCCAAAGATGCAGGATTTGTTCACCCATGCCGTCGTTCATCATCCTTCTATCTGTCTATCTATCCATCCATCCATTCATTTATTGATCTGTTCACTTACTTATTCATCCACCATTTTTAATTCACTCAATCCTTTGTATATAACCTTGAACAAGTGACAGCCTCTGAGCCTCTGTTGCTCATCTATAAAATGTCTTATAGGGTGAGAGGGGAATCATAGAAGTCTTCCCCAAGGAGGTGGCATGTCATGCCTTAGAGCTGATCATCAGATAGGGTGATGGGAAATTACAGCGTTCCCTGCCCCTCCTTGGGAGAAGGATTAGTCTAGAGTTAAGACAGCCGCCTCCCAGAGGCATCACAGTCCAAGTCCCTTCAGCCAGCATCTCCTGATTCCTCCCCACCCAGCTGCTGAGCACCCCCCTGCATGTGGCAGTCCGGACGGGGCACGTGGAGATCGTGGAACACTTTCTATCCCTGGGCCTGGACATCAATGCCAAAGACAGAGTGAGTGTCTGGGTTCCTTCACGCCCAGCCCCACCATAGGGGGCTCCATATGCCCCCTGAGGGCTCCCACATGCCCCCGTGGGCCATGCTGAATGTCTCACTGGTTCTAGGAAGGGGACAGTGCCCTGCATGACGCCGTGAGGCTCAATCGCTACAAAATCATCAAACTGCTGCTCCTGCACGGGGCTGACATGATGAGCAAGAACCTGGTAAATTCACTCCTTTCCTGATTCAGTGAACAGTGTGCGCTGCCCTCCCAGGCCCTGTGCTGAGCACTCGGAAGAAAGACAGAACTGAGCAGGACTCGGCCGGCCTGCCCTTGGGGCAGTGTCACAGTGGAGGGTTTCTCTGGGCCCCAGGAGATTGGGGGCCCACCCGGCTTCCCAACTCTCTCTATGCTTCTCTACATCCAGAAAATCTAAGTGGAGAAAACAGCCAGGAAGGGACAGGAGGAGGATTTCCCAAAGGCCCCCAAGTAGACCACAGGCGGTCCTAATGTCCAGGCTCAGGGAGGCCAAAATCGTGGAGGGACAGAGCCGGAAGGAAGCTAAGCACTCAGTCAGCACGATTGTTCCTAGCACCCTGTGTTGGCTCCTGTGGTCCTCCAGTTCCTTTAGGAACCTATGTCCCCCCCGTCCAAGCTCTTCTTTGGGGCCCAGAGCAATCACAGAAGAGAGGAGAATTGGGTAAGGGGGGACCTTGACTCAGGAAAGGCTGGGGGGTGCAACATAGGGGTAGGGGATTAAGAGGTACAAACTGTTCTGTATGATAGAAGCTACAAGGATATATTGTACAACACGGAATACAGCCAATATTTTATAATAACTCTAAGTTGTAACTTACATAATATTGCACATCAACTATACTTCAATGTTTTTAAAAAAGCTAGCTATATGAAAGAAAAAAGAGAGGCTGAGGAGATAATGGGGAAGTTAGGAAGACAAGGGGAAGGTGTAAATGAGGGCTTCTCAACCTCACACATTTTGGGCGGGATAATTCTTTGTTGTGGGGGGGCTGTCCGTGCATTACCGGATGTTTGAGCAGCATCCCTGGCCTCTACTCAAGATGCCAGTAGCATCCCCTCCTCCAGTGTCATAACCAAGAATGTCTCCAGACATTGCCAGTTGCTCCCAGTTGGGAACCACTGGCGTAGATGAGGGCACCTCTTCGTACAGACTTCTGAACGGTGACTAGATATCCTCTTGTTTCCCCCAGGAAGGAAAGACCCCCACGGACCTGGTGCAGCTCTGGCAGGCTGACACCCGGCACGCTCTGGAGCACCCGGAGCCGGGGTCAGAGCAGAACGGGCTGGAGGGGTCTGCCGAGAGTGGGCGGGAGACCCCCCAGCCTGTGCCAGCCCAGTAAACGACTGTCCCAGCCCAGCCAGGCACCTGGCCTGTCCCCTGCGTACAGCCGGAGGGTCATAAGAATGGCCCCCAGAGCTGAGGACCGCACCATTCCTCTGTGTTTGCCCCGGGAGCACCCACAAGCTACCGCAATTTTTAAAAAAAAGTCATTTTTGCTGTGTGTGATGTTCATTTCTATTTGTGCCTGAAACATTTAGGAATGAAGGAAGACTGGGGACAAGGGTGGGCCCAGGCAAGAGGGGAACTTGGAGCCCTTTGGCCCCCCTGAGCCAGCCCTGCGGCTTTTCCTAACAAGGCCTCTTTTTGCTTCTTTCCTGCCACCCCACTTCCCAAGTTCCAGCGTGGATCAGCTTCCCAGGGCACTTGTCCTAGGGTCCCTTCCTGGTGACAGCTGTCCTGTGGGGCTGTGTGTGGCCAGCATGGGCCTGTCACGTGGCAGGCTTGGTGGGAGGAGCTTGGCAGGGGAGTGGGGCAGTTGCCGGCGGCAGATCACAGGTCTCATCCAGCCAGCCTCGCCTCCCTCAGGGAAGGGCCGGCTCAGCCAATCGGCTCCGCCAAGCTCTCAACTGCCACGCGGAAGCGGGGAAGCCAGCCTGGCTCCTGGCTTTGGGGCTGGGAATTGTGGGAGGAGGGCCGGGCCCCACTGGAGGCACCCTTTTGTGTAAGGACCCCAGGAACCAGTCCTCCGTCTGGCCACAGGGACACTGGGTTGTGGCATTTCTCTAGCTGCTCCCCAGGGGGAGGGAAGACCTCCCTGGAGCCAACAGGCCTAGCCTCTGACCCTGGAAACACCCAGCCCGGGCGTGCCTGAGAGCCAACAAGTCAGGGGGCAGCAAATTTTTAACCAGACACATACATCATTAACTGGGGTAGGAAGGAGTCCAAATTCAGCATCCCTCGGGGGCAGAGACCAGCTGGGCTTTGAGCCTCCTGTGGAGATGCTGGGCCCCCGAGTCTGGTCCTCTGTGAGGCAGGGGCTGAGCAGGGCTTTGTCCAGCACCGTGGGGGGCTGGGCCTCAGGGGAGGGGAGGAAGGTGGACATCTCAGGCATCTACCCCCCTGTGACCACCCCCTTCACTGCCACGGCCGAGGTGGACTATGGGAAACTGGAGGAGAATCTGCACAAACTGGGCACCTTTCCCTTCCGAGGTAAGTGGGGTCTGTCCGCTGTGGGAGCTGGGGAGATGTGAATGACCCTGGTCTCCTCAGCCAGCAACCAGAGGAGGGTACACAGGCTCTTTCGAGCTGCTCTTGGTCAGTCGGGTACCCTGGGAGTCATTTTATTATGGGAGAGGAACAGGGGGCATTGGTCTGGAGTCAGGAGACAGGCAGGAAGCTAACTGCTGGCCTGTGATCTTGGGTTGAATCTCCTCTGCCTCAGTTTCCCCAGCTGTAAACTGTTGACGTTCTTAGCCCAGCGTTATTGTGAGGATCAAGCTAGATAATGGGTGTGAAAGCCTTTGTCAACCAGGCGCTCTGCACACATGTAAGGGTAGCGGGGTGTCAGCGGGCTCATCTCCCTCAAAGCCTTGTTTGCACACTCTCTTCTGGGCAAAGCCTCCCTCGGCCAAATTAATTCCTGTCCTGGATCCTCTGACTCATTTCCCCTGTTACACATGGGCCTCCCCTCTCTGAGATCAGGGACCAGATCATATTTGTGACACTCAACATACAACACAGCCACAGGCACGATAAATGAAGATAAAAGAAGCGGCAAATTCTGCCCATCCTGCCCTGCCCACCCTCATCCATCACCCGTGACAGTGCCCTGAGGCAGTGCTCTCAATAGCCCTATTTCACAGACTGGGAAGCTGGGGCTCAGAGTGATGAGATCACTTGCCCAAGGTCACTCAGCTAATAAATGGCTGAGCTGGGGTTTGAACTCAGGTCTGACTGCACAGCCATGCTCGGTTTCACTCCACTGCACTGAATGATGAGTCGCTAGGTCAGATTCTAATAAACAGACCCTGATGGGCACCAACTTGGGAATGGAGTGGTTCCGACTGGGGTAATGCAATGGAGCAGTTGGGAACGTGCACTCCTGATTCAAACCACAGCTCGGCCACTGACTTAGCTGTGAGATCTCTCTAAAGCTCAGTTTCCCCATCTGACATGTGGGAATAATAATGGCCACATCATAGGAGGGTGGGGAGAAGAATCTGAGAGAATGCAAGTGAAAGCATGCTGTAAATTGTGAAGGGTATGTACATTAGAAGGTGTGGATTCCAGTGATAATGATGATTAGAACGACAGTATGATCGCCACTGCGGGCAGAGCCGCGTTGTGACGATGCCCGCTGGCATGACTGAGACCCCATTCGTATCTCAGTGCTGAGGCGATGTGAACCTTCCCTAGCGGCCAGTGAATGCCCTGTGGACGTCCACACTGAGCAGTGACACAAACTCTAAGTACATTTCTGCTGGGGCTCAGCTCATTGGAGCCTGAAGGTTTGGGCTGAGGCCCGGATCTCTCGAAGCAAAGTGAGAAGCTCCTTGAATCTCTAAACGAAGACTCTGCTTCACCTCCCGGCTTCAAGGACACCCTAGTGCAGGGGGTGGGGAGGGTAGACTTTGCATCCAGTGTCTGCCTGCGCCCCAGGCTCTTCTCTGGACCCTTCCTTCCCCCTCCCCCCAACTCACTGCTGCAGTGGGGACAGGGGTGCCTAGGAGCACAGGCTGCAGAGGGTTTGGCAGGCTGGCCGTTGGTAAACTACGCAGGCACCAGCTCCCACCTCAGCTCTCTCTTACCCCCGCACATGGGGGGGGCGGCGGGGCACTGTGTAGAAGAGCCCAACACCCGGAGTTAGAAGACCTGCAGGAGTTCTAGTTCTGCTAGTTACGGCGACCTTGGAAAAATCACTGAACCCCTGATCCGGCTTCCTCATTTTAGAATGGCAACTGGGCCATAGCATTCAACATAGTCCTCCCAAGGAACCCAAACCCGAGGTCCTGGCACATAGGGCCAGGGGGCCCAGTCACAGCTCCCAGGATGCAGCCAGGTTGCCTGGGAAGGGAACAATGAGCCACTCTAGCGCGAAAATCTATGTCTCTCTTGCTGGATCCTCACCCCCTTTTGCAGCCCACACTCAGGGGCAGGGGAGGGAACCATCACCTATCACATTGCCAGGGCCTCCTGCAATGAGTTAAAGGTCCTCCAAAGAGGAGATGGGAACCTGCCCTTGATGAATTAGTGAAGAGTTAAGAGATTCTTCTGAAAGGCATTGCCTGAAACTGTGCAGCTCTGTTTATTACTTACTTATTTTTTTTCAGCATAGTTAATTTGTACTAATTATTTGAATAAAGAGTATTCTTTTTAAATAAAACTTATAACCGGAGACCAGAGGGAAGGGTTTTTGCAGAAGGGCCATTGGTCCCTGAACTCACACCCACAAACAACCTCAGAGATGAACTTTGAATTGTTATTTCCAAATGAGGTTAGTGGATGACCCCAGAGTTACTCCAGCAGGATCAGGGAGGTGATGTTTCCCAGAAAACCTTAAGCTTCTGTCTTATTCCCTTATTATGAAGGGAAGACTATGGTTTCTCGTGATAAGGTATAATATTTTGTGTATATTAAAGCCATTAGTTCGTTAAATAAAATATTTTGTTTAAAATATCACAATTTTTTTTTTGTGTGTGTGGTATGCGGGCCTCTTGCTGTTGTGGCCTCTCCCGTTGCGGAGCACAGGCTCCGGACGTGCAGGCTCAGCGGCCATGGCTCACGGGCCCAGCCGCTCCACGGCATGTGGGATCTTCCCAGACTGGGGCACGAACCCGTGTCCCCTGCATCGGCAGGCAGACTCTCAACCACTGCGCCACCAGGGGAGCCCTAAAATATCACAATTTTTATAACCCTATTTGGCATTGAAAAATGTGTCATATGCCTCTGGGAGTGGCCCAGGCCTGTTTCTGCCCTGAGAGGCCCTGGGTATAATTTGGGATTGACGGTCAGACTCTCAGTTGTCTGTACCCACAGAGAGCCTGGCCAGCTGGCCCACCCACTCATAACCTGAACTCTGCCCACTTACAGGGGAGTTGGGGGCAAATTCTGGGTTTGCAGGTGCATTAAGGCAAGAGGTAGCAGCCCCCATCCTGAAATGGCCTCAAGGATCTGGGACGGGCTGAAGTCTCCTGTCCTGCGTATTCTGCCTTCTCAGCCTACTGCCTGTCTTCCCCCCAATTGTGACCTCATGTTATTCCAGAATGAGCTCCTTTCTGGACCCCTTTGGCTTCCGGACCCTCTCTGTTATGGGGCTGGGGGCTGTAAGTGGGGATGGAATGCACTGAGCTGGCAGTGGGGCTCGGCCCTTCATGGAGGGAGACACTAGCCTTAGGCAGCCAGGAATGGATGCCAGCCCAGCCAAGGGGGTCTTTCAACCATGGCCAGCTTGACCCAGCAGCTTCTGCCCCTTGGGTGCCATCAGATGGGGAGGAAGAGAAACCAAAGACTGGAGGATAAGAAGGCCTGAGTTGCAGAATAGGTCACAAGCAGGAGGCAGAAGGGACTCAGAATTGGGGAAGCTACCCTTCCACTGACCTTGGGGACAGCTGTCAGGGTAGGAGAAAGGTCCCAGGCCTCAGCCCATGCCTGTCAGACTAGACATAAAGGATCCTGTGACCTCTCCCCGCCCCGCCCCTCAACCACCTTCATCACAATGGCGTTCATTGCTGAGGTGGGAGGGGCAGCCTAGGGAGGGCACAGCGGGGGGCCTGCCTGCCAGACAACCTCGGGGAGCCTGTCCTTTCAAGCATGAGCCATACCATCTGGGCTCCCCCACTCCCAGTGTGCTCTTAGCTCTGCCTGCCTGGCGTGGGGTCCTGGAGACCTTCTTGGAGCTCATCCAGCAACCATCACGCAGGGTGGTGCTGGGGACCGCCCTCTTACTCGGAGGTGGAGTCCTCATGTTGTGGATGCAGAGGAAGAGGAGAAGGAAGAAGGATTCTGAGACTGCACAAGACAAGCAGGAGCCACCAGAAAGCGACAAAGCAAGGAAGGAGAGCTGGATCAAATCGCACTTTAGCTGTCTTTCCGAAGAGAAGCTGGCTGCCGGCAGCAGCCCCACCTGCAGCCATAGCGCCGGGGCCTGCAGCAGCGGTGCTGCTGCCCAGCCTGAGAGCGGCAGCGGGGAGGCCAGCACCACGATTCGTGTGGACACCTTCACCACGAGGCAAGGAGAAGAGGGCACTGCTCTTCACCGGGAGCCCTTGACCAGCAAGCAGAGGATGTCTGGGACCTCAGTGACCAAAGAGACCCACGAGGAGTCTGGGAAATCCTCGTCCACGGATGAGGCCACGTGGGCCGTCGTGGCTGCCTGTACCAAGGAGATTGACACCAAGGGGCAGCAGCTGGCTATCTCCATGTTGCAGCATGCCACAGCTTGCCAGAACTCAGGCCACCTGGAGTCCAAGGACATCAGCCAGGAGGAGCTGAAGGCCCTCGAGGAGGTGGAGATGAAGCTGAAAGGGAATTTCCTCACCCAGCAGGAAACCACCACAGCTGGTGCCAACCACACGCACACCTTCCATAGCCATTGCCACCATGGCCACCAGGGTTATCCAACCCACCCGAGCCACCCGTGCCACAGCCTGCCGAACAGCAGCCACTAGGCCTACCAGCCCTTTAAAGCCACCTAACCACAGATGGAGATGCCCCTTCCCCCCACAGGGCTGGCACACAATCACAGGCATCCTATGTGGTCCGTCTCTCCGATGGGTCAAACTATGTGGCCCAGATGCTGCTTAAATCCCTTCTTCCTCAGGCCCTCACAAGTGTCCTGGGCCCCTTGGATTCTGTGAGCAGGGTCTGCCACTGATGGCCCCTGATGGAGGGAGAGCTGGGGAGAATTGAAGCAGCTGAGACAGACTCGCAGGCCACGGAAGACCCACCAAGAGAAGATGCGCGAGGCAGATCCCAGGAGCAGCTGAGAGCACCACGCTGATGCCAGCTGCCTGGAACTGAGCCAATAAAGCCTTGTATACCCTCACTCTGGGTCTGAGGGCTTTGTGGCCAGCCCCAGGTGTGGGCGGGCCTCTGGGGAGAGGATTCCTCCTCCCACAGTCCTCTTCACGTGGGCTGACTCGAGACTCCATAATTCGGCCTCCCGGGTCTCAGTTTCTGGGCGTGGAGAATCTCCAGGGGGCTCAACTGCCACCGACCTGCTGCTACCAAGGAAGGAGGGAGCAGCTGGGAGTTGGGAGGGGTAGGGAGAGACAGGCTTTGAGAAGCCAGGAAGTAAGCAGGGGTGGGATGTAGGTCACCCTGTGTACTACCGCCCTCTCCCTGCGCGCACTGGGATCCGTGTTGGTGCCTCCCCACCACCTACCTTCAGAGCTACTGTACCATATGCTCTCTTCTTGTTCGTGCTACTCTCTCTGGGGCTGCCTCTGCTGCAGTACTGCTACACCGTAGCAGGATTAGTACTACCAGTAGCTCTGCCCACCTTTTTCTGAGTGTTTAGTATATGCCACGTTCTGTGTTGTGTTACGGCACAGCCCCATGAAGAAGGTATTATGTTATCTCCATTTTGTAGGTGAGGCTCAGAGGTGTAATTTTCCTGAGACAGCCTAGACAGTAAGTGATGTTGCTGGGGTCAGAGCCCAGCTTGGCCTAACTCCAAAGCCCGTACCCCGAACCCCTGCCCTGTGCTGCCCCCGAGTCAGATGCCCACCATCCCCCAGTGGGCCTATCTCTCTTATACTTATCCCTGTCCTCTTCCCACATGTCCTGACACTCGCTGTGCCCTCCGGCAAGCCTGGGACTCTCCTTGCCTCCTCTTCCTGGGTTTCACAAAGTCATTTCTGGAGCAAGCAGTGACCCCCAGTTAGGCAGTTAACGGGAGGCAGCTGTCATGAAACTTGAGAGGACTCAGCTACATGGCACTGTCTAACCTCCAGTGTTTCCTTTACATAGAACTTTCTTAGCATTTGCATCTATTATGGATTTACCAGTGGTTCCCAACCTGTGGGCCTCCAACTCCAGGAAGAAGGTGCCCAGAATCATTGCAAAGGATGGGTAAATCTATAAACATAAACACCCTAAATGTTGTCAACTGATTTTATGGAGCATAGTTGCGAGTATTTGAATATTTTTGACATTACTGATAAGTGACTTTATATAAATGTTGATGTGTGTGTGTGTGTGTGTGTGTGTGTTTGTGTATTTAAAGTACTTCATAATAGGGACTTCCCTGGCGGTCCAGTGGTTGAGACTCCACGCTTCCACCGAAGGGGGCACAGGTAGGATCCCTGGTTGGGGAACTAGGATACCCCATGCCGCACAGCGCAGCCAAAAAAAAAAATACTTCATAATAAAAATCTTAGTTGGAAAAAAATGGGGTCAATCATACTGGAAAATGTTGGAAGCTGCTAATTAGACGGAAGGCGAGAGCGGTGAGGTTTGGCTTCTGAAGTGATTGTTCAAATGCATAAAATGCATGCATTTACCTGGAAGACCTTAAATCCCTTATTAAAAATGTATTACATAAAATTTCAGATTAACTAATTATGACTTTGGAATCTTAACTTTTAAAAAGTTTCAAACTGGCAAAATTCAAATGAAGTGTGTAGTTAGCATTGTACCAATGTGAAGTCTTTGGTTCTGATCATTGTACTCTAGTTAGGTAAGATGTTGTCATTAGCGGGGGGCTGGGGGAGGGATGTATGGAAATGCCCTGTACCATTTTTGCAACTTTCATGTAAATTGGAAAGTAGTTCAAATTAAAAGTCAAAAAAGTTTTCAGGCAATTTAGTTGAGATGATATCAAAGTTTTATTACAGTCGTGCTGCAAGGAAAATAGCTTCTAAGCAGCCGACTCAAGTATATACTCTTGGAAAGGATATTTTTTATAAGAAAAGAGAATGGTTAAATCATTGTTAGACTAGATAGAAAGAAGAGAGGTTAACAGTCACTAGACTCTTGTCTGAGAGTCCGCTGGGAGAGTGGCTGGTTTCCCAGACCAAGGCTTAATTCCATTAAAGCTCATTAGGAAATTGCTTAAGCATTTCATCAGGAACTTTCATGTCTTCCTAGTGGGAGGTTATGAATTACATCATGCAAAAAAGTTCTGCCCTAGACCAGGTTTGGGACAATTTTTCTTTTATACAACAAATTATCAACGCACATGTCAACAGGCAGTGTGCTGGGTGTCACGAAGGAGGCCAAAATGAAGACACCATCTTTGATCTCGATGCTTCTAGACAAGGTAGAGCAAGTGCTGGGCAAGGACAAAATGCTATGGAGCACAAGGGAGAGGGGGATTAAGGAAAGGCTTCGTGGTTCTTGCAGCATTTGAGGGGCTGCAACTAGGGAGGTGTTCTGGGCAGAGAGAAAGGTACAGGAGCAAAGGTGTAGAGGCAGGATGATGGCAGTGTGTCTGGGGACTCTGATAGTAAGTTTGGCTGGAGGGGAACATTCAGAGATAGGCAAAAGGGAGGAGGAAAAGCCCGAAAAGTGACTCCAAAGCCTCAAGGCAAAGAGAACTTAAGAGACTGTCCCATCCAGTTTCCTCATTTCACAGCAGAGGCCAGTTTGAGAAATTTTGTCAAGTCCCAACAGGTGGGGGTCGGGCAGATTGAAGGGTTCTGAGGATCTCTGTGCACTTTTGAGTAGGCAGCAGTGAAGGACAAGGAATAGGTAATGGAAGTTCAGAGGAGAGATGTCCAGTGAAGGCTTGATCCCAGGAAGACTTCTCGGAGGAGGTGGCAGTGATGATGGGCCAAGGGGTGTAACACTGACTGGGGATACTACTTACATAAAAGAGACTGTGATTCCTTTTGGCCACAGTAAATCACCCTGTTGCTTGTGTGTCCTCAGCCCCGACCTACTCCCCTCACCAAGCCTTTCTGGCTCCCCAGAGCAGCCAGAATAACCATGGGGGCAAGGGAGAGAAGCTTCTGAAATGAGTCTCTTTCCTCTTAGAGCTGGAGGGGGCCTGAGAGGTTCCTGAGTGCAGCCTCCCGTCCCACACCAGCCATCCTCCCCCTCCTCAGACTGAAAGTTGCCACCCTCCACCCTCCTGATTTAAGGCTTGGGCACTCCTCTGACTAATATAATGATTACAGCTAACATATTGAATGCCAGGTTCTAGCTATTCTAAGCACTTTACAAATAGTATCTCATTGAAACTTCACAAGTCTTGAAAAAGGGCACCAATATTACCCCCATTTTTCAGTTGGGGAAGCTGAGGTTTGGTTAAACCATTCGCCCAAGGGCTCAGAGCTGGCAAGGGGCCACACTGGGAATTAAACCCGGGCTCTGACGACCCTACTGTGCTGCTCCCTGCTTCCCCACCGCTCACTTTCCTCACTCCCCACCCATCTGGAACCCTGGCCTTTTCCTCTCCTTTAGCCCCACCTCTACACCATGGTGGCACATTAGACCTGAAACTGGACATCTGGTCAAGGAGAAGGAGGGGGGTCTTGGCAGTATCAGTTCACAGATTTCAAAGTGCTTGCTTTCTCCTACATTTTCTCATTTGAGCCTTTAAGACAGCCCTATAAGGTAGGATTGAAGTGACTTTATTGTCATCCCAAAGAAAAGGAAATGGGGTCTCAGAGAGCGATGTGACTTGCCCAGTAGCCAGAGGGACTGGAGTCTAGCGCTTGCCTGACTCTATCACACTTCCTCTCCCCCAGCCTGGCATCTCTTCCTTCTTGGGAGTCAGGCCCAGGTCGGATGCTCCCTTAAATGAAATGAGGAGAAGCCACTAGGAGTCTTGAGCACAGGGGGAGCTCAAGACCCAGCTGTCCTGCTGTTTAGGTCAAGTCCAACTGTGGGGACTGGAGGCTTCTGGAACTGACCACCAGAATGAAAGGAGACTTGGGAGTGAGTGACTGTGTCTGGAGACATGTCCGAAGCAAGAAGCCCCCTTCAAGGGGGCTGGCAGGAAATGTTGCGGAGGCAGTGGCAAGAGCTTGTTCTCTAAATTCTTAGCCAGAGGGTGCTGGTCCAATCGTGGCTGGATTGGAGCCCTCTCTGGGGTTGGCAACTCTGCAAGTGGGGTGATGCACTGGGAAATCACTGTGGCCTTATGGAGCAAGACAGAAGGAGGCTCCCACCGTAGGCCCCTAGCCTGACACGGAGGAATTGATCCTGAGGAGGCAATGCAACAGAAGCCAAAATCTATTTGCCTCAGATGTTCGCTGCGATGTTACCAAGGCAAAAACTGGGGGAAATATGCTCAGTATCCGGTGAGCTCTTCTGGCAGCCCACTCAGTGGACTTTAACGGTAGAGCGAACAGCACAGAGAGAGATTTGTGGTGTAAAGTTGTCTCCCCATCACACCGTGTCCCCTTAAGGATGACTCATAGGAACAATCTCTCTTTGTCCCAGTGCCAGGAAACTCTGTGTTTCTCCAGGACAGCTGCTTTGCTTTATCTTGATTTCTACATATCTGTCAGCTGACCACGTTTCCCTTTTAGCTTTGACTGTCGGGAAGCTCCAAGTCAAATTTCTGGCCCATCAGAACTGTATGGCGGGGATTTTGTATACCAACATCGCCCCTGGCTTTCTTTTCTTTCCTTCCTCCCAAACGGTCTTCTATTTATTAATAATCTTCGTTTATTGTACGCTGTATTTAAGAAAAAAATTTTTGAAATGGAATGGAGAGGAGAAAGAATAGGAAAGAGAAAGTAAAACGAAAAAAGCTGAGAGGAAAATGGTTTAACATTCCGTTTAGATTCAGCTGAAGAGCATCAATTCTACTGGTCTCTCATGGATATAAAAGGGTTGACACCTTTATCTGGTAAAGTTAGAAATCTCACAGATGATGGTTAAAAAAGGAAAATGCAAAATAAAATAATGAGATGTGGGCTTCCCTGGTGGCGCAGTGGTTGGGAGTCCGCCGGCCGATGCAGGGGATGCAGGTTCGTGCCCTGGTCCGGGAGGATCCCACGTGCCGCAGAGCGGCTGGGCCCGTGAGCCATGGCCGCTGAGCCTGTGCTCGGCGGCGGGAGAGGCCACAGCAGTGAGAGGCCCGCGTAACGCAAAAAATAAAAATAAAAAAATAGTGAGACATCATTTTCCACCCAGAAAATTGGCAAAAATTAGTTCAGACAATACTCAGTATTGGTGTGGATGAGCACTAACATTTTTTTCTACGTGCTGCTGGGGTATGAACTGGCTAATTAGAATTTTGGCACGTGAAGATGCATTTCCATGCGACTCAGCCTTTACACGCCTAAGTGTCTAAACTGAGAGAAACTTTTAAACGTGTTTGTTTCAGCATTGTCTGTAATAGCAAAATTAGGATGTATTCTAAATGTCATCGAAGGGAGAATGAAAAGTAAATTGTGGTCTAACTTCACAAGAGACTATTATACAGCAATGAAAGTGAACGAATCAGAGCTCCCTGTACTGCTGTGGCCAAGGTGCACGGCACAATGGTGAGCAAAAACGGCAAACTGCAGTATGTTGTGTCAGTGTGATTCCATTTCTATAATGCTTTAAATGGCAAAACCCATCTTATAGATTGTTTATGGGTCCAGATGTATGTTTTAAGGGTATAAAGACATGAATGGGAACAATAACCACTTGAGACACGCCAGAGATGAGGAAGAGGACGGTGACGGGGTGGGGGGCAGGTGTCGTGGGTGCTGGGTACACCGATGTGGATTCTATTATTAACTATTCTTTTTGGCATGCCTAAAATATCTCATTAAAACAAAGAGAAATAGCGTGAACACTGTCACGGCAACTGGGTAGCACGCTCTGCCTGCATCAGGACTGGGAAGGAAATGTGTGATGGTGTCGGGGAGGTAGGAGCCTGGGTGAGCATAAGTCCAACATCCGCTTTTTCACAAGCACGTGGGAAGGTGTTGCCTCTCTTGCAGGCTTCGTGGTCCAGGGCTCCAACGGCGAGTTCCCCTTCCTGACCAGCAGTGAGCGCCTGGAGGTGGTGAGCCGCGTGCGCCAGGCCCTGCCCAGGGACAAGCTCCTGCTAGCCGGCTCGGGCTGCGAGTGTGAGGCCTTAATGCCCCGGCCCTGGCGGTAGCTGCTGGGGGCGGGGGCGGGGGCGGGCTCCCTGACCTGGGGCTGGGTCCGGTCTAGCGCTTGCTCTGTCTCTTCTGCTCTGCGCCCCTTGCTTGCCCCAGGGCCCTAGCCCAGTCCTCTGCCTCCTACCCTCGCCCACCGCGGCCTGTAGGGAAGACTTCCTCCTTCCTCCTGCAGCCACTCAGGCCACGGTGGAGATGACGGTGAGCATGGCCCAGGTCGGGGCTGACGCCGCCATGGTGGTGACTCCTTGCTACTATCACGGCCGCATGAACAGCGCCGCCCTCATTCACCACTACACCAAGGTGGGTGTGAGGGGTGGGTGTGGGCTTGAGGTCTGGGGCCAAGAGGAAGCTGGGTGAGGCAGAGATACTGCTTGGGGAGGGGAGGGGAGATGAGAGAAGCTGGGAGCAGAGTGGTGAGCCTACTTCCCATGAATGGCAGCTTTGGGAAAGGGGAGGGATACCACCAGGTACCAGCTGTGTGACAGTGGGTGACTGACCTAACCAAGCTGTATTGCTGTTTCCGCCCCTCCCAAACGGGAGGAATAATGGAATCTTCCTCCAGGGTGGTTGTGAGGACTAAATTCAATCAAAACATAAAGGACTTAGAACTGTGCCTGGCACACAGAAAGCACTCCTAAGTGTTAGCCAGGACTAGTGCTTGCAATCAGGGTGCATAGCACTGTGACTCCTAGCCCAGCAGGTGGGCCAGTCCAGGTAGCCCTGCAGAGACCCAAGCCTGGACCGCCTCAGGCCTGGGGCAGCTGCCCTCTCCTCTCTTCTCTGTGCCCCTCAGGTTGCTGACCTGTCTCCAATTCCTGTGGTGCTCTACAGTGTCCCAGCCAACACGGGGCTGGACCTGCCTGTGGATGCGGTGGTCACGCTTTCCCAGCACCCGAATATCGTGGGCATCAAGGACAGCGGTGGTGATGTGAGTGGCAGCAGCTCTCGGCTGGGGCGCCCTCCTCCTCTTCTCTTGTGCTACCAACTTCCGGGCAGCTCTGGGACCCGCTTCAGTCCTGGGCTCCTGTGTGGGTTCCCTCTGTCCTGTGGGCTCTCTGGGGCTCACCTGAACTTTGAGGCATCTCTCTGGGACCTGGGCTCTCATTCTCCCACACTTGCCCAGCCCCCATCCAGGCTGGTGGCAGAGCTTGTGGGCCCAGCTCTCACACCAGGTTTGCCATTACAGGTGACCAGGATCGGGCTGATTGTTCACAAGACCAGGAGGCAGGATTTCCAGGTGTTGGCTGGATCGGCTGGCTTCCTGCTGGCCAGCTATGCCGTGGGTAGGCCTCTCACTGCTCTCACACTGTGATGCGTGACCAAGATATACACAGGCAGCTGGGTTCTGCTGGGAGAGATGGTGAGGGCCAGGACTGGGTGTAGAGGGGGCCTTTGCCAGCCTGCCTGCTCAGAAACCTCAGAGGTCTGGCACACCGCTTACTTATCTGAATAGTGGGTGCTTGTGGGTGACCTTGTTGGGCAGAGGAGTGTGGCCGAGTACAATCCCTGGCCTGTAGGGGGGATGCCTACAGTTTGCTCGAAGTCCCAAGCTCCCTGCTTAGGTGACAAACTCAGCTCCTTTAATCTCACCTTGTAAATCATTCTCTGAGGGAAGAGGCCTTGGGGCCCTTCCCACTAGTCTGGGAGTGCATTTTCCTCTCTCCGTGGGTCCAGGCCAGAATGAATTGTCAGGCCTGCGGGGTTGGGCTGGGGATCTTCAGCTGTCTGATCAGCCTCTGTTCCAGTCCAGGATCCTAGGAATGTCACCATTAGACCAACTGCTCTTATCTGCTTGGGGTCAAGGTCCTTGGGTTCAGACTGGATTTGAGCCATGGAGCGGAGGGAAGCATCTGCTCCCTTCAGCTAAAGCCCCAGTGAGTGTAGATTTGAGTTACTTTTCCAACGATGCAGGGGAAAATGCTGGTTCCTATTCTCTCTTGTCTCTGCAGACTTTGACTTGTAGTATAGGTCCTGTGTAGCTCCCCTCTGCCTTGTCACAGTCTCTAAAGGGGAGAGTAGAAGGGACCCGTTTATGCTTCATTCCTGAGAGTGTGGTAGATGGAAATATCACAGGCTCTGAAAGTTGGGGATCTGAGCTGGAATCCGAGCTCTGCCATTTATTCACTGAGAACCAACAGGGCAAGGTACATGACCTTTCTGTTTCTACTCTGCAAAGCAGGGAGGTGTTATGAGGATTAGAGAGCATTGGCCCTATGTCTGCCATAGTGCTCGGCACATAGTAGGTTTTCAATAAATGGCATCTATATTAGCTCATTCGAGCTATATTAGCATTAGCTTGAAATGTCTACTCTCTCTCCAGTCTTGAGGCCACTCTGCTTTGAGTCACCCCTAACTAGCTTTGGAATCACACTCACAGGCTGGCAGAAGTGGCAGGAACCTCTGAGATCACAGCCAGCCCGTTTTTATTGCCCACATGAGAACAAAGAGAACCGGAGAGGGTTGATAACTTGTCCAAGTTCATGCAGCCAGTGGGAGGAAATGCCGGGTCTCCTGCCTCTGTCTAGTGCTCTTTCCCCTCCCCTAACCTCTCCCTCACTGCTGTCCCAGGCTGAATTCACTGCGGGGAATAAAATTTCAGTAGAGCAAAGGCTTCCCATCCACTCCATCCCCTTCCAGGACTGATGAGTCAGGGGGCTATTGGAGGATCGTGGAGGTGTCAACTGACAGGTGGGACTCTACTCTGCAGGGGGTGGGGGGTGGAGGGAGGGGTGTGCAGGGAAGGAACTGTCCTTGAGTAAGCCTTCAGGTTCTGCTCCCTGCCCCTCAGCCTGTGGGAGTCTATTTTGAATATGCTGGAAATGTTCTCTCTGGAAATCTGTGAACTCACAGAGCATGTCTCAGATATGGCTAACCAGTGGCCTAGAAATGCACAGCCTGTCTGCCCAGAGCAAAGAGGTGCTGGGGACCAGGATTTGGAATTCTCTACAGGCAGAGGCTCTGGCTGGTATTCTGCATCTTACTCTGTGGCAGGAGCTGTAGGGGGCGTGTGTGCCCTGGCCAATGTCCTGGGGGCTCAGGTGTGCCAGCTGGAGCGACTCTGCCTCACAGGGCAATGGGAAGATGCCCAGAAGCTGCAGCACCGCCTCATCGAGCCAAACACTGCGGTGAGTTCCCAGCCAATGGACCCAGGGTGGGGGTGGTCTGTGTCCTCATTGGAACAGGAGCCAGTGCTGGCACAGGGGTCCCCACTTGGTCTCTTCCCTTTCAGAAAGTCCTTTTAGAGAACATCCCAGTGTGGGAACTCTTTGTGCCTCCCCAGAAAATCTTGACTTCAGGAACAAAGTCGAACCACATTGGTTCTCAGACTTACGTACGCATTAGAATTCATTTAGGGAGCTGTTAAAATTCTACTCCTTTAGGCTCAGGAACAGTCATTGAGACAAGCATCCTGGGTGATTGTGACATCAGGAATCCTGGAACCTTACTTAGAGATGCCCTGCCTAAAGAGAGGGAAACATGGGCCTTTATGTCAGCTTTATAAGGGGCCAGATCCTGAAAAATAGAATGATTGAGAGTAATAAAGGAGTGGAAAGGCTGGAGGTATTCAGAGCGCAGCTTTCCCAGGAAAGTCCTGTCTTCACATAATCCATTCTGTAGTCAGACTGTGTACCCCAACTCTGCTGGGCAAGTCAAGCAGAAGAGGCAAGATGGAATGCTTGTCAATTGCAGGCAGTGCTGTGCTGAGCCTTATTGGAGTCTGAGGCATAAAGAAAAACGTGTGTCCCTGGAGACATGCTTTTATTCATATTTTAAATTAAACTTTTAATTTTAGGATTATTGTAGATTCACGTGAAATTATAAGAAACAATACAGGGAGATCCCAAGTACCCGTTACCCTGTTTCCCCCAATGGTAACATCTTAAAAAGCTATAGCATGAAATTACAGCCAGGATTTTGACATGTATACAGTCAAGATACAGAATATTTCCAGCACTATTAGGATCCCTTGTGTTATCCTTTTAGAGCCACACCTACTCGCCTCCTGCCCCCACCCCCTCCTTAACCCCTGGCATCACAAATATGTTCATTTTTATAATTTTATCAGTTCAAGACTGTTATATAAATGGGATCAGATAGCCTATAACCTTTTTATTTCCTCTGTGAACAAATCTTTTTTTTTTCTTTTTTTTTTAGTCTGTAACCTTTTGAGATTTGCTTTTTTCACTCAGCATAATTTTCTGGAGATTCATTCAGGCACATGTAAGCAATAGTTCCTTTTTATTGCTGCATAGTAGCTCATGGTGTGGCCATAAACAGCTTGTTTAACCATTCTCTTGGTGAAGGAAAGCTGGTTGTAAAGCTGCTATGTACATTTACGAACAGGTTTTTGTGTGACCATAAATTTTCATTTTTCTGGGATAAATACACAATTGGTGGGTCGTATGTTGTTTGCAAGTTTAGTGTTTTAAGAAACTGTTTTCCATAGTGAGTGTACCATATTGTATTTACATCAGTGTAAATGTATGCATGACCCAGTTTCTCTGCATCCTCACCAGCATTTGGTGTTGTGACTTTTTTTTTTTTTTTTTTTTTGCCATTCTGATAGGCATGTTGTGACATCTCGTGGTTTTAATTTACATTTTTCTGATGGCTAATGCTATTGAACATCTTGTCATGTATTTATTTGCCATCTATATATCCTCTTAGATGAAATGTCTGTTTATGTCTCTTGCCCATTTTCCAACTGGATTTTTTTTTTTTTAAACTGTTGAGTTTTGGAAGTTCTTTATACCTTCTAGATACTAGTGCTTTGTCAAAAATGTGGTTTGCAAAGATTTTCTCCCAGTCTGTAGCTAGTCTCATCATTCTCTTAACAGATCTTTTACAGAGCAAAAGTTTTTAATCTTGAGGAAGTCTAATTTATCAATATTTTCTTTTATGTTTATGCTTTTGATGCAAGTCTAAGAACTCTTTGCCTAGCACTAGATTGTAAAGTTTTTCTATTTTTTTCCTAAACGTTTTATATTTTACAAGCCTGTGACCCATTTTGAGTTAATTTTTGTAAAACGTATGAGACTTAGATCAAGGTTCATTTTTTTTCTGTTCTTTTTTGGCCTGTAGATATCCACTTGCTCCAGCACCATCTGCTGAAAAGATGGATCTTTCCTTTACTGAATTACTTTTGCACTTTTGTCAAAAATCAGTTGGGTGTATTTGTGTAGGTCTATTTCTGGATTCTCTATTCTCTCCATTGATCTATCCCTCTGCAGTACCATACAGACTTGATTATTGTAGGTGTGTAATAAATCTTAAAATCAGATTTTAAGATTTTAAGCTAGATGGATTCCTCCCACTTTGTTCTTTTTTTCCCCAAAAAATTGTTTTAACTAATCTAAATCTTTTGTCTTTCCATATAAATTTTAGAAAAATATTGTGTATGTCTACGAATACTTGCTGGAATTTTGATAGGAATTGTGTTAAACCTGTACACCAACTTGGGAACAATTGACATTTTTACTGTGTTGTCTTCAAATCCTTGAATATGGTTATGTCTCCATTTATGTAGACCTTCGTTGATTTATTTCATCAGCACTTTGCAGTTTTTGGCAAACCAGTCCTATACAAGTTTTGAGAGATTTACACCCAAGTGGCTCATATTTTTTGAGTGATTATAAATGATATTGTATTTTTAATTTCACTATTCATATGTTCATTGCTAGTATGTATAGAAACACAGTTGATTTTTGCTTCTTTATGTTGTATCGTATGACTTTGATGAACTCACTTATGGGTTCCATGAGATTTTTTTCTATATTCCTTGGGATTTTCTACATAGACAATCATATCATCTACAAATAGGGGATGTTTTCTTTCTTTCTTTCTTTCTTTTTTTTTTATTTTATTTCTTTCTTTCTGATCTGCATACCTTTTATTTCCTTTCTTGCCTTATTGCACTGGCTAGAACTTCCTGCACTATGTTGAATAAGAGTAGGGAGAGTGGACATCCTTGCCTTGTTTCTGATCTTAAAGAAAAGCATTCAGCCTTTCACCATTAAGTGCAATGTTAGCTATAGGTTTCTGTAGATGCTGTTTTTCAAGTTGAGGAAGTTCTCCCTCATTCTAGTTTTCAGAGAGTATTTAAAAATCATGAATGGGTGTTTAATTTTTGTCAAATTTTTTCTGCATTGATTGATTTGATCATGTGATTTTTTTTCCTCTTTAGCCTGTTAATATGGTAAGTTACATTAATAATTTTCAAATATTGAACCAGACTTATATCCCTGGGATAAACCCCACTTGCACATGGTGTATAACTTTTTATATATTGCCAAATTCCATTTGTTAATATTTTATTAAGGGTTTTTCCTGCCTATATTCATGAGCGATATTGGTATGTAGTCCTTTTTCTTTCTTCCTTCCTTCCTCCCCGCCACCCCTTCCTTTCTTTCTTTCTTTCTTTCCTATCTTTGTCTGATTTTGGTATCAGGGTAAAAATAGCTTCATTAATTGATTGGGAAGTGTTCCCTCCTCTTCTGTTTTCTGGAAGAGGCTGTGAGAATTGGTGTTAAGTCTTCTTTAAACATTAAAAAACAATTCTCCATTGAAACCATATGGGCCTGGAGATTTCTTTTTTGGGAGTTTAGAAATAATAATGGCTCCACACTAGGCCTCTACGGATACCTCCCTAGCTGGAAGGGGTAGAAGTGCCTTCTTACTGCTACTTGTGTGGCCTCCACTGACATTTTTTTTTTTTGCGGTACGTGGGCCTCTCACCGTTGTGGCCTCTCCCGTTGCAGAGCACAGGCTCCGGATGCACAGGCTCAGCAGCCATGGCTCACGGGCCTAGCCGCTCCGCGGCATGTGGGATCTTCCCAGACCAGGGCATGAACCCGTGTCCCCTGCATCAGCAGGCGGACTCTCAACCACTGTGCCACCAGGGAAGCCCTTGCATTTTTTTTTTTTAATATTGCATTAAATATTTGTCTTGTGACTGAGTTTTGCCTCTGAGGCAATAGTCCCAGACGGAGCTTGGCAATGTTTTCTTTGGGAAAGTGGTGGGCGGGCTCTAGATTTCCCTCACAGCTTATATCTTTACCTCAAAAGGACAGATAAACTCAGATTTAGAGAAAGGACAGCTGAGGAGGCAAGCACGAGTTTCCCTGGATGTGAAGGTTCTCCTGGGATAGGACGGGCTACAGATAGGGTATAAGAATTGCAGAAATGAGGGCCTTTCAGCTGAGCCCCATCAGGGCCCAGGCTGTACTATACATTCTGACATTCCACTGGGGCGGGACCTCTGCTCTCCCACTCCCATCTGCTTGTGAGAGAGAAGGTCCCAGAACCTGCAGACCACCCGGATAGGAAGAGGAGTTTCCAGGCCGCTTGAGGTCTGGCCTAAATAGTGGCATTTTTCTCATCCAATTCTGTGACATGGCGTAGATGTTGTTACCTCCTAATTTGATAGACGAAGCAGCTTGGGCTGTCCTTTGGGAAGAGAGGATACTTGCTGCCTTCCTAGCCCTTGGCATGCCATCCTGCCTTACCCTTCACTCTGCACCGCGTCCTGTGCCAACTCTGGGCACACACTCAGGAATGTCTGGAACACCTTTCTGCTGCCCGGGCTCTAGGCTCAGCCACCCCAAGAGCAGCTTGATGTCACCTTATTGCCCTGCGCTGCTCGAACACAATGTGCGTCCACTGCCCTCCCACCCAGCCGGCCTCCTGCCCAGGCTATATTTAGGATTTTCCCTGTTTTTTACCTCCAAAGTGTTCAACCCTTTCTCAGCATCTGAAGAGGGGCAAATCAGAGATCTTCAGACCCTTATGTGGAAGAAAGCTTTCCTCTAGGTACTTCTTGTTTCCATCGTCTTTCCCACCCTAGTCAGGTTTTGGGTGAAATGCTCAGGTTATTAGAACATGATGGGGGCCAGGTCTGGGAGGAGGCTTGCTAAAGTCTACTGGCCTCTAGTGGTGAATAGTTATTAGCCAGTCATTCATCAGTGGTTCCCAGCCTCTTTACCCCAAACAACCTCTTTTATTAGTTTTACCCTTCATGAAGCCCATATTTCTAAGATTTTATTTCCGTCAAAATGAAACTTTATTAAGTAATAATTACTTTCTTGGTTTTTAGGTAGTCAAAGATTAATCTAACACCTCCCATCAGCATGAAACAACCCGTTGCTATGCTAAACACAAAGAAACTTGATTCTTCATTTTCTGTAAAACTCCATGCATGATTTTAAATTAGATCTCCCACTACAATGGAAAAGACTTTAGAGATTGTGTTATCCGGCCCCCTCGTGTTTTAGGCAAGTGAACTTGCTCAGGGATAAGTTAATGATACAAGGTTACAGAGTGAAACTTCTTCGGACAAGGATGCATTGTTTTCCCTGTGAGAGCATTTGGAGTTGGGGTCAGGGAAGAGCTATGGGTGCATGGGGAGGGACCCTGCTGCGGGGGCAGTAGAGGTCTGGGCTGTTCCGACTCTCCACTCCTGGTGTGCCCTGAGTCAGGTTCCAGGGAACTGGGCTACAGACCAGTGAGTCTCTACCGCCCGGACCCACAGCGCTGCTGCCTTCTCCCATCCCAGTTTGAGGACCGAATGCCACTCTCCTCCCCGATGGGGCGGATTTCTCTCCTAAAACCAAAGCAGGGGCCTTCCTTCATTCTAGGTTTTGGCATTGTGTACTCTACTGCCGACCTGCCTTCTGGTGACCTACCCTGGGTGTCATAGATTTGGTAGTTAGTTTACCGGGAGGGAAGGGTGGGAACCCTAACTTTCTGCAAGTGACACATGTCTGGGTCCCAGATGTGTGTGTGCAGGGGACTCCCCAGTCTCTTCTAACAGGCCCTGCTCCTCAGGTGACCCGGCGCTTCGGGATCCCGGGGCTGAAGAAAACCATGGACTGGTTTGGCTACTACGGAGGCCCCTGCCGCGCCCCCTTGCGGGAGCTGAGCGCCGCCCAGGAGGAGGCACTGCGCCTGGATTTCACCAGCAACGGCTGGCTCTGAGCGTGAGGACAGGACAGCCGGATCGCGCCCATCCCAGCCTCTTGCCTTGCGGTAGCAGCCTGAAGAGGAACGCGGGGGGACGAGGGTTCAAGGCCCCTCTTCTTACTTCAGTCATCCAGGTAGCCTCTCTCCAGGCGCTGCCATGCATGCTCGTTTCCTGTTCTCCCGGCCCCATGATCTCTCGCATTTGTATCCTGAACTCTGGGTCTCTAGAGACCTTCAGTCTGGGAAGGAGCAATGACTTACTTGTCTCTCTACTGTGCTTTTCTATCCCCTGAGACACGTGAACCAGGAGCCAGAGGGGAAAGTCACGGGGCAGTTGGGCACAGAAAGGCCATGTTTTACTGAAAGGAAGACTGCTTAGACTTGGGGGTACAAACCTGAGTCCAGCACAGTGCAGCAGGAAGCCAGGGTGACTCCTGAGAAGCCAAGTTCTGACTCCTTCCAGGGGAAGCAGTAGGTTGGGAAACGTGATCAGAAATGTGTCACTGGTCTCTCAAAGACACCCCCCGCCCCCCGCAAGCTGCATTCTAATCCTTTCCTAAATCTATTTTGATTGATCTCATATTGTCTCTAGCCTTGATCCCAACCATCACGTGCACCAGTGAGACAGCCCAGTGGCTTGCCAGAACTGGTAAATAATGACACCTGGTGGATAGATGTTCCATTCTAGAAGGCTATTCTAGCCAACCCAGGTCTGAAACATTAGGAAAGGGGACTTGGCCTGAGATAGGACCATCCTCTTGCCTATACACACTCTGCTTTTATTGTTAGGAACAATTACTTTGTTACTGCAATAAAGTTGAATAAGTTAAATTAGTGTGGCTATGTACAGATTAACACTCCACTGCTATGCAGAGCTTAGGTTTCCAGCCCAGATATCAAGAACCTTCCCAGAGGCAATTTAGTTCCCAGGGTCTGTGTTTTGCCAGCTCTGAGAGAGGCCCTAAGAATACTGAGCAAACATAACCATTAGATTATTGGAGGCCTAGGGAAAAGGTTATTGACGTTTTAAATGGTAGAGGTAAGAGGCAAATAGGTTCAAGTGAGATATTTAGAAACACTTAGCACATTCATTTAAAAGGCTGCTTTCTCTAAAATGTTCAACCTTGGGAATTCCCTGGCGGTCCAGTGGTAGCAATCCGTGCTCTCACTTCCGAGGGCCTGCGTTCAATCCCTAGTCAGGGAATTAAGATCCCACAAGCAACGCGGCAAAAAAAAAAAAAAAAAAAAAAGTTTAACCTTATTCAGTGATATCTGACTAGTGGCAGAAAACCTGAGATGAATTTTTAAAAAACTACTCTCGTAATAAATAAATAAATAAAAACTACTCTCGTTTAAAAGAAAGATAAACAGATCCTTGTTTAGGGCAAGGGCTAAAGGAGAGAATATAAAAGGTATCAGTCTTCAGCAGAAACTGGGCATCTGGTTGGCACTGAAGCTTGGGGCTTAGCACCTGGGCTCTTCTCACAGGCAACTTCTGGAAGATCTGGGCTCAGAGGAGAATCAGGTTTAGGGATGGGGCAAAAAGTTAGGGCTAGGGAGGCAGCCTAGTATACTGGTGAAGAGCTCAGTCTCTGGAATTTCCATTCTTGGATTTGCACCTTAGTGTCTGCAAGACCTTAGAAAACTATTTAACTGCCCTGAACCTCATCTGTAATACAGGGATAATAATGGTACCTTCCTCTCAGGGCTTATAAGATCATGCAAGTGAATGGGTTAGTATGGAAGGTGAATGTTCAGAGAAAGACTTGCCTGAGGTAACCCAACAGGTGTGACAATAAATGGTCTCAGGACTTGGGCACCCTGACGTTCAAGGAGATGAGGAATTCAGTGGAAAGTGCTTTGGAGTCAAAAAGTCCCAGATACAAATCCCACCCAGCTCTGCCACTTACTAGTTTGGGCAACCTGAGCCTGCCTGGCTTTTTTTTTTTTTTTTTTTGCGGCACACGGGCCTCTCTCTCACTGCTGTGGCCTCTCCCGTTGTGGAGCACAGGCTCCGGACACGCAGACTCAGCGGCCATGGCTCACAGGCCCAGCCGCTCCGCGGCACGTGGGATCTTCCCGCACCGGGGCACGAACCCGTGTCCCCTGCATCGGCAGGCGGACCCTCAACCACTGCACCACCAGGGAAGCCCTGCCTGGCTTTTTTGTGTGTGTTTTTTTATAATGTTCCTACCTTGCAGAATTAGATGATATTATGTAGTAAAGTGTGCAGTGTCAGTTTCAAGCTCCCATCTCTAATTAACTTTTAGAAATAGCAAATGGGTCAATATTCATAAGGGTGTACAGCAAGAGAGTCAAGAAAACTAAGTATAGGCAGTTCTGGTGATTTGTTTATTCCTCATAAACACTTGTTTCTACAGTACAATTCAGAGAATAAATAGAGGCACACGGCTCTAATTTCCACCACAATCTGCTGTTGAGGAGACATTCAGTGTGAGGATAAGGGGCTGAGGGGGGGCATGTTTGGGTCACAGGGTAACTGGAGGCCTCTGTGATGAACTGTGCAGGGATCCAGTCGATCAAGATCTGATCCCTAGGCCTGATGGCCAAGGCTCATGGTGGAAGAGTTACAGTGAACCAAATGCTCTTTTAGTTCACTGCCATCCCAAGATGGGTCCAATTCTACCTGAACCCCAAGGGGTTGAGGTGGGTCTGACCTACTGGTCCACTGGGAAGAAGCTGTGTCAGTCCAAGCCATCCTTAAGGATTTAGTTCACTCCATGACAGGGGCCTGATGGGACCCACAGATATCTGCCCTTGCCCTGGAGTTAGTTATAAATACAAGTTATAAGATGACTGTTTATATCGGTTTCTTTCTGACTAAAGGGATCCTTTCCCATGTCTAAGGAAGGAGAGAGGAGCACAAATTATCTGTTTGTAAAGTCAAGGGAGAGGGAAATAGCATTCACTGAACCCTTCACAGGGGCAATAAGCAGACACGAGGACCAGTCTGGTCAGACAAAGTGGAAGGCTTGGGGCCATGATGCCAACCAGAAGCGAATGCAGGGGTAACATACAGAACAGCTCTGGCCTTGACTTTCTCAGGACCGCTGTACTGTCTGAGCCACTCCTATCGTTTTCCTTATTTCTCCAGGGCAGCACAGAGCACTGGCCCTAATCTGGGGCTGGGATCATCTGCCCCAAATAGAGGCAGAAGGAAGAGACTCGGTATCACTTGGCAGAAAATGAAGTAGCAGGTCTGCACTGGCTGACCCATGGTGTTAGGGACAGAGAGTACCAACGAGCAAGAGAAGGGCAGGGCACACCGGGTACCACTGCTGCAAGGCCAGCGGCCCTAGCCTCAGACCTTCTGTAACCGAAGCCCTGCCTGGCAGGTGACGGGGCCCCTCCCGGGACTTCTGCTCCATGGTCATTCTCATCTCCTCTCACATCGGATTCTTTTGTTCACCCCCAGCGGGTGGCGGGGCGTTGCTGTCAGCTGGGCGCAGCGCCACGTCAGGCGGTGAGGCTCCGGGCTGATTTGGAGGCGCTCTGGGCCCGCTGAACCACCGCCGAGCACTTCTCGCGCCGCAAAAGCTTGTTGTTCTCGAACAGACCTTCGTTGCGGGGTATTCCGTGAGAACCATCGGGGAAAGTCAGCAGGCCTTTGAGGGGGACAGAGAAAATATGGGTGTGACAGTGGCATTAGTGGCTGGGAGGTCTGCTTGCTACGTAGAGGCGGAGGGAGAGAAAAGTTTGCAGCCCTTGGGTAGTCTATTGGTGAGTCCGATGACCCGGCATCGGCGCCCAGTCACTATGCATTGCTGGGCATCCACAGGAGGATTAAAGCTGCAAAGGTGTCCTTCCACCCATTTATGCTTGTCAGTCACCTGTCCTGCTGGCCCGCAACTTACCCAAACCATCCACTCTGCCGTTTTTAAATTCCCCCTCAAAGGTCATGTTGTCATGTCGAATGAAGACTCCGACGCCGTTGAACTTGCCCTGGGCAAACTCCCCCTCATACCTGCAGAAACACGAGATGTCAGCCTTCAGGATAACTGAGTCAGGCAGCTGCCAACACCAAATGTGTGGTTTATCAACGCTAAGGAGCAAAGCTGATTCCACTCTTCCAG
>NW_020185331.1:1325053-1340533 GCF_003031525.2 Neophocaena asiaeorientalis asiaeorientalis
CAGAGAAGGGTCAGAGAGTGTGTATGATACGAGGCTCTAATCTCAAGGAGATAACCTAAGAGGACAGTGGTGGGGTGGGAGGTCACTGACCTCCTTGCCATTTCAAATTTTAGATGTATTTATAAAGTAACCAATAAAAGAACGAACGCTACTCCTTGCCTGTTTTCAGAAGGCCCGGGACAAGCTCAGGTTTGACCAGATGTTTCTCACTATCCCTTTTCGAACAGAACTTCCCTTCCCTAGTTTAAGGCTGAGAAAGGAGTGATGACCCAGTACCCACCTCGAGCCATCTGAGAAGGTTAGTACCCCGAAGCCATTAAAGAGCCCATTCTCAAAATGGCCCAGGTAGGTGCCACCATCTGCAAACATCAGTTGACCAAAACCATGTCTGCGGCCTGAGCAAAGAGAAGACAGGTGTCAGGTTGGGATGGGGCAGCTTCAGGGTCCCCTCTCACGGTCCAACATCCCTTGCCTTGCATCACCCCACCCACAAAGGAAAGAAGAGAAGCAGTGACATTAGCAGGGCAGAGAACTATTACCCAGAGTAATAAGCTGGCCTCTAAGATCTTCCCTTCTTAAGTCACACCATCAGATTTGGAGCAGGTCTCCCCAAGTATGAAGATAAGAGAGCACTGAAAAATCACAATAGCCTAAAAAATTTTTAAATAAAAATCACAATAGCTAACTTCACAGGGCCTTCACTATGTGCCATACACTCTTCTAAGCACTTTGTATTTATCATCTTATTTAATCCTCACAACAACCTTAGGAGGTAGGCCCAATCCATTAACAGATGCAGAAACCAAGGCAAGGAGAAGATTAAAAACTTACTCAAGACCACAGAGCAACTACAAGTGGTAGAGCAAGACAGCAAATGCAGCTGGCAGACTGACTCTGGAGCCCTCGACACTTAACTGCCTTGACACTCTGAGAAAAAAATTAAAGTACCCTCCAACACCATGAAGCTGCTGGGCAAACCTAACAGCCTGACTGGCAATACTAGTTTGAGCTTTGTTCCATCAATAGGGCTGTGCTTACCCACTGAACTGACCAGAGAACAGAGCAAGATACTGGAGAAGCAGCAATGCCATTCCGGGTACAAGGGCGCTCTTTTGGTGGATAGAGACTGCCCAGCAGAGCCTCGAGAAGACTCTCCTCTTAAAAGGTCACGTTAAAGGGGACAGTAGGTGTTTCGGAGGCAGGAGAAAAGGCTGTGGATGTACGGAGGCAAGGTCACATCCCATGTGCACAATTTCTCCTCTCAAGGCTCAAAAATTCATCAGCTGCAGGGATCTACCATGAAAAGAATGAGGCGTCTGGAAAGGGTGTGAACTGCTCTTCGTTGGCACAACTATAGAGAGTCAAGTCTCCTTGGGGCAGTTCCGGGTTTGCTAGGACTGGACCCATGAGACTTTTAAGTGGCCAGACTGTTTCCAAACTGAACACCATTAAAGTGCTTCCTGTATAGCCTCAGGCTGGAGGAATTCTACCCTTCCTATGTATAGATACTTCCAAATGTAATGAGCTGTCACAGGAAATTCAAGGCAATGAATGTCATCTGCTCTTGAGTGTCTGCCCTAATTTCTTCCTTAAGATTCACTAGAATCAAGTCATTACGATGAATCTGTACTTTGCAATTTATGGGCCCTAAAAATAATTCATTTTGCTCTGCTGAGTACCTTAGCATTTATAAAAACAATTCCCAAGTAATACCACTAAAGGGTAAAAGACTGTTGGGGGGGCTTCCCTGGTGGCGCAGTGGTTGAGAGCCCGCCTGCCGATGCAGGGGACACGGGTTCGTGCCCCGGTGCGGGAAGATCCCACATTGCCGCGGAGCGGGTAGGCCCGTGAGCCATGGCCGCTGAGCCTGCGCGTCCGGAGCCTGTGCTCTGCAACGGGAGAGGCCACAACAGTGAGAGGCCCGCGTACCGCAAAAATTTAGAAGTGGGAAGATTTAACTTATTTCTGGAGATTGGAGTAACAATAGCATTTTCCAATTCCTTTATTTATAATCCTAAAATCAAATAAAGGAAAGGCACTCTTTGGCTTTAGAAGTTAGAAATGAAGACTCATAAAGTTGTCTTATATATATCCTGATGTATTCGTCCTTCAGCCAAATGAAGTGTACATCACTGGATGTTACCCACGGGTCCTCTCACCCTCCTTCCACTCGCCACGATATTCCTCCCCACTGGAGTAGGTGAAGGAACCTTTTGTCAGGGTCATGGTGACAGCTTACAGAAGGATGAAAACTGCAAGAAATAAGCAGAGGAGAACCAGTGTCATAGGATGGCTGGAGGAAAGGCCTGTAAAGCAATTTTATAGATACCTTCTAAAGGCTACCAGCCTGGTAAGTATAAACTACCTTGAGTACATTTAACAAAAATCCCCCCTCTCCAACCACCACCACCATCATCGCCACCTCTGCCCAAGCAGTCTTATCCTCCTACTTGTCTTAAAAGTCTTCAGTCGGTTCCAATTTTCTAAGACCTGGGATGGAAATTTAGGATTAATCTGTAAATATTTGCTTGATACCTACTATGTGCTTAGTCAATGTATAAAATATAGTCTCATTCCTCGTTGAGTTTATAATCTAGCTGATAAGACTAACAACTGAAACACTGAATAGGAGAGATAATATAATTAAGTGCCAAACTGGATGGCAGAGATTACAAAGACAAGGGATGGGCAGAATTGAAAACAAGCAGTGAAGAACGCAAAGGGCAATGCCAGACTGAGAAAACGTGGGGAATGAAAGCACAAAGAGCAATATAAACACGACATGTGCGGTGGGAATTAAGAAGCCGGGTCTTATTCGAGTTGAAGGTTTATTTAGGGAGTAACAGGAAACAAATTCATCTACGTACACCCAGCCTAAATCTTAAATCTGAAAAGAACCTCTCAGATTTAATCCAAACTCCCTCATTTTGCAGGGAGAAACATTTGGAGGAAACAGAAGCCCCAAGAGGTTAAAAACTAGTTAGTGAACAATGATGATGATGGAACTCATGCCCATGCCTCCCCTGACTGCTGCTAGTTCTTTTTCCCCTGTACCATGTGCTCTGCTTTTAGGGTCAGGCCAGCTTAAGGAGACCTTTGAAAGCTAGGCAGAAGGGTTGATAGCTGATAAGGTATGAAAAAGAAGAAACCTCTGGGGGTTATAATACGAAATATGAAAGCAGAGTCTAAGGAAAATGAATGTGGCAGAAGGAAGCAGGATGGACTGGAACAGCAAACGCCTACAGCCAGAAAAGCTGCAAGGCAGGAGATGTGATCATTTAGTCAATTGTAAAAATGGGCACAAAGTGTTCTCCCTCCATCCATGCCCTTGCAGACATGGCAGATCCTCCATTAAGAGGCAGCTTATTTATTCCTCTGCCTGTTGAATCTGGGTGGGTTATCTGACTTGCTTTCGCTAATGGAACATTAGCAAAGGTGACGTAGCAGAGGTTTGAAAAGCATTTGTTTGTTGGGCTTGCTCTCTTATTGCACTTGGAACTGTTCTGCCTCCATGTGAATGAGCCCAGGCTAGTCTGCCAGATGGTGAGAGGCCACGTGGAGCAGCTGTCCCAGCTGACCACAGATGCGTGGGTGAGCTCAGGCAAGACTAGAAGAGCTGCCCTCCTGAGCCCAGCCCCAAATTACTGACCCACAGAATCACGGACTAAAGAAACGGTTGTTGTAGGCACTATGTTTTGGGGATGGTGTGTAATAACACACCTAGCAAAAGCTAACTGATATACCCAGGTATGAGATCATAAAGCCTGAACTAGGGAGATAACAGGGTAATGGGAGCAGGAATGATTATCACAGATATATCACAGGATAAACAAAAAAACCTGGTAACATTTGGAGACTGGCTAGGTATAGCTTCATATGAGTGGTAAAAGAATATTTATACTCAAGGATATTCTATAAGAAGGGAGTTAAGATACCCAAAACATCAATAAATATAAAGAGACAAATAGAATCATTTGACATATTTTTTTAAATGCAATCCCTATTTCTCGTTCTTTCCTTTTTTTTTTTTTTTGGTAACTGGAAGTTTGTACCTCCTAATCTCCCTCACTTATTCCTCTGATTTCTCCATCCCCTCCCCTCTGGCAAACACCTGTTTGTTCTCTGTATCTATGACTCTGTTTTGTTATGTTTATTCATTTTTCTTTGTTTTTTAGATTCCACGTATAAGTGAAATCATATGGCATTTGTCTTTCTCTGATTTATTTCATTTAGCGTAATACCCTCTATGTCCACCCATATTGTCACAAATGGCAAGATTTCATTCTTTTTCATGGCTGAGTAGTATTCATATATATATATATCCATTGTGTGTACACACATACGATATCTTCTTTACCCATTCATTTATTGATGGACACTTAGATTGCTTCCATATTTTGGCTACTGTAAACAATGCTGCAATGAATATAGGGGTGCATGTATCTTTTCTAAGAACTGTTTTCATTTTCTTCAGATAAATACCCAGGAGTGGAAGTGCTCCACTTCCACTCATATGGTAGTTCTGTTTTTAATTTTTTGAGGAACCACCATACTGTTTTCCACAGTGGCTGCACCAATTTACATCCCCACCAACAGTGCACGAGGGTTCCCTTTTCTCCACATCCTCCCCAACACCTGTAATTTGTTGTCTTTTTTTTTTTTTTTGCGGTACGCGGGCCTCTCACTGTTGTGGCCTCTCCCGTTGCAGAGCACAGGCTCCGGACGCGCAGCCACGGCTCATGGGCCTAGCCGCTCCGTGACATGTGGGATCTTCCCGGACCGGGGCACGAACCCGTGTCCCCTGCATCGGCAGGAGGACTCTCAACCACTGCGCCACCAGGGAAGCCCCTGTTGTCTTTTTGATAACAGCCATTCTGACAGGTGTGAGGTGATATCTCACTGAGGTTTTGATTTGCATTTCCCTGATGGTTAGTGATGTTGAACATCTTTTCATGTGCCTCTTGGCCATCTGTATGTCTTCTTTGGAAAAATGTCTATTCAGGACCTCTGCCCATTTTTAAATCAGGCTGTGTGATTTTTTGATGTTGAGTTTTATGAGTACTTTGTATATTTTGGATATTAACCCCTTATCAAATACATTGTTTGCAAATATCTTCTTCCATTTACGAGGTGGCCTTTTCATTTTGTTGATAGTTTCCTCCACTGTGCAAAAGCTTTTTAGTTTGACTAAGTCCCATTTGTTTATTTTTGCTTTTGTTTCCCTTACCTGAGGAGACGTATCCAAAAAAATATTGCTAACACTGATGTCAAAGAGCATACTGCCTACGTTTTCTTCTAGGAGTTTTATGGTGTCATGACTTACATTTAAATCTTTACTCCATTTTGAGGGTTTGTTTGTTTGTTTGTATATGGTGTGAGAAAGTAGTCCAATTTGATTCTTCTGCATGTAGCTGTCCAGTTTTCCCAACACCATTTATTGAAGAGTGTGTTTTCCTTATGGTATATTCTTGCCTCCTCTGTGGTAGACTAATTGCCCATATAAGTGTGGGTTCATTTCTGGGCTGTCTATTCTATTTCATCGATCTATGTGCCTGTTTCTGTGCCAGTACCATCCTATTTTGATTTCTGTAACTTCGTAGTATAGTTTGAAATCGGGGAGTGTGATACTTCCAGCTTTGTTGTTCTTTCTCAAGGTTGCTTTGGCTATTCAGGATCTTTTGTGTTTCCTTACAAATTCAAATGACATTTTGAAAAAATATCAGCAATTTTGACTAATGAGGTAAGTACTAAGTAGGGGAAAAGTAAATTATAGCCACTCATCTGTTCTTTATAAGCACCCTATGGGACATTCTAATTTTGGCCTATGTCATAATGATTTTGATGCAGATGCTGAAAGCTCAGAAATGGTCTGATGTGAAGACAGTCTGGCCTGAACAGAGCAGAAGCCCTGTGCTCTCACCCAAACATGGAGAGACATTCATTTCTACCCCCATAATGAAGGCCAGCTTTGTGGAAGCTCTTTTGGTGATGTTTGGAGTCACTCCCATTGGTACAACAGGGATTTTCTCACTTTTCTAGTTACTCAGGAGCTCCATGTTCAGGGTCCATGTTCATTGTAGAAGATATCCCAAGATCAGTATCATTTTCTTGTCTTAATGCCCCTCAGTACCTCTGGGGGGCTATTTTCTCAGTGGCTGGCACCTGGTGTGCCATCTCTGTCCCATCAATGTTCCACAAGGTCAGCATCTAATTTCAGGCTCACGAGCCTCTTATCATCAGCCCAGCATCAGAGTATGCCTGGGGTAGAGGTCAACATGACTCTATTGCAAATACAACATTAATGAGAGGAAGAGAAGCAGTTTTCCATCGAAAGTACAGAGGAAAACGCTTTCCAGTCCAGAAAGGCATGTTGACAGCTAGAGGTCACCATCAGCTCTTCTGAGAACTAATTACATCAGAGAACTAAAAGTCAGCTTATGGCACAAATCTGAGCTATTTCATTCCTTCAAAACAAGTCAGAATATGAATGGTTACATCTTCTACTAAATCTTAGAACAAAACAACCGTTCTGACACATAAATGCAAAATCATTATTTCTACAGGAAGATGATAAGATAAGGACATTTCCTTTCAATGTTCAGCAGCAGCTGACTAATTTGTCTTCACTCGAAGTTTTTTTTTTTTTTTTTTTTTTTTTTCATGTGGGATCCTCCTGGACTGGGAACGAACCCGCGTCCCCTGCATCGGCAGGCAGACTCTCAACCACTGCGTCACCAGGGAAGCCCCACTCGAAGTTTTGGAAGGAGTTATTTCAGTGCAATTTGAGGAGCCAGACTGACAACACAGGGGCTCAGCCCCTTGTGCGTTTACTTTTTCTCAAGGCTATGTGACACTTCCAAACAGTGGCATCCCACCAGTAGAAGGAACTTGAAAGAAAGGGAACGGTTCTTCTCCAGTTTGAGGATTATCTAGGGACCGAGCACTACCCAGCCCCTCCAACTGTAAACCTATCCACTCTTTTGGTATGCTGTTAGCTCTTGGGCAATATATCCTAAATATTTCAAAGAAGCCAATGAAACTTGAAAGATTAGCTTCTCATTACCAAACAGAATGGACTGAATTTTCCAAAGATATTCTCTATCATATCTCCTGTCTTATACATTCTTCTACAATTTGACCTTGCCACTGCCCCATCAAAAAGTAGTGGCTAAGTCCTCATTTATGAATCTGGCGAGGTTTGTGATTGCTTCAACCAATAGAACGTGATGGAAGCGATGGTGTGTTCTGAGGTCAGATCATACAAAGTAATGCAATTTCCATCTTGCTAACTGGTAAACTTGAGCTTGGAGACCTAAGCCACCACATAAGTAGTCTGATTATCCTGAGGCTACCATGCTCAGTGGAGGCCGAGCCACATAAAAAGTCACACGTGCTGGTGCTTCCATTTGGCAGTCCTCATCTCTGAATCATCCTAGCCCAGGCACCAGGAGTGAGTGAAGGAGCCTTCAGGGATTCCAGTCCCCAGCCACTGAGCCCACATCCCAGCTGATGTATCATGGAGGAGAGAGAGAGATTATCTCCCAAATCCTGACTCACAGAATCTGTGAGCATCCTATGGTTGTTTTAAGCAGCTAAGTTTGGGGTAATTGGTTACACAGCAATTGTAATGGGAACATCATCCCTCAACCTATCCCTGCCACCATCCTCTCCCATTTGTTTTCAAAAGCACATACTACAAATTCCCATTCCTTTTTGTTCTAGGGAGATATAGCAAACTTCAATAGCTGCTTGTCAAAACCATGTCCATTCCCAAGAACACAATTAGAAGTGCTAATTAAAGGAAACACATGTACACTCCATATGTCTCAGGCCATGGTTTAACACACTTGACTTGAAACTTCTACGTGTGTCCAAATAATTGATATTGTCACTGCCTGAGGCAGAATCAGGGTTTTCATTTATGACTTCTGTAGTTAGCCATGCTAATTAATAGCTGTATAGCCACTGACCCCAAAAAGAACTCTATCAGTAACCATGGTCCTTGAGACAAATCTAGTTTAATAAAGTATAGCCAGTGCTGATGCAGACTAAAAAAACCAATACTTTAAAGGAATGCAGGGACTTCCCTGGTGGCACAGTGGTTAAGAATCTGCCTGCCAATACAGGAGACACAGGTTCGAGCTCTGGTCCAGGAAGATCCCATATGCCGCAGAGCAACTAAGCCCATGCTCTGCAACAAGGGAAGTCACTGCAATGAGAAGCCTGCCCGCAACTAGAGAAAAGAAAGGCCATGCACAGCAAGAAAGACCCAACGCAGCCAAAAATAAATAAATGTATATTAAAAAAATAAGGAATGCAAATCGGTATTTGTATCAGCTATTCAAAAAATCTTTTTTCTTTTTTGCGGTACGCGGGCCTCTCACCGTTGTGGCCTCTCCCGCTGGGAAGCACAGGCTCCAGATGCGCAGGCTCAGTGGCCATGGCTCACGGGCCCAGCTGCTCTGCGGCATGTGGGATCCTCCCGGACCGGGGCACGAACCCGCGTCCCCTGCATCGGCAGGTGGACTCTCAACCACTGCACCACCAGGGAAGCCCTCAAAAAATCTTTTTAAAGAGAACAGATGGCCTAGGAGTTTAGGCTTCAGATTTACATGTGGAATCTAGTTACAAAGCCAAGATGATTCGTGCTTCTTAACAGATGCCCACCCTTTCTCTCTCTTGATAGATGGGTTGCAAAGGATCAATCCAAACATTTATCTAAAAGAAAATGACTATTTTGTGCCTATAAACCAACACACTATTAGTCTGCACAATAGACTATATCCTTGCTATCTTTATTTTCTCCCACCCCAGACATTTCCAAACAGAACTCGAAGACAGGAATGAGAACTTTTGTTTCCATTCCATTTGTTTTTTTTTTTAATTTCAGAAATCAAACTGGTTAAAAAATATTTATGCATCCTCAGTAACTTGTGTCCAAATCCAGAGGATTAATAAAAAAAAACTAACATAAAAGAGAATAGATTTTCAGCTTAAGAATATTTTTTGGAGGCATCCACCTTAACTATCTACATATAGCTTCACATTGTCCCCCTAAAGCCACCCTCCCCAGGGTATGACAGTCTTGAAATTCTTTCAGTTATAAAGAAAGCAGCTCTTAGGCATTTAGAATCCTAAAGAGAAGAAAATGAAGGCTTTGATGAACAAAAATCAGGCTTGTAATGGACCTAGAACAAAAAGTCAAATGTTCTTTTCAAAGTATTTTAAGTGAGCTTAAAATAACTGTCTTTGTTTTAAGTCTGTAAGTCTCTTTCACTGTAATTCTTCCTTCCACTGGAAAAGTAAACAAATGTACCGCTACTAGATAAAGGTCTTATTTAGGAAGACTGTGGGACAGCTAGACTGAAGAAAGTGGGAAGAAAATCCTGACACCGGAAAGAAGCTCAAAACAAAACAAAACAAACAGAAAAACCCCAGACGCCTTGGGGTGATGCGGACTGCCAGGATACTATTCTATTTCATGAGAAAGTAAAATTCCTGGGCTGGGTTCTAATACAACCGAGTGACTCCCGGTGGTACCTAAGCAGTTTGGAGATGCTAGACGGTAGGGATGCCACCATCAACTAATTTAAGCATCCTACTTCCCAAGGATGTGTGTGAGGGACGTCTCTCCACCAGAGTGTGACAGAGGCGGACCCAGAGCAAACAAAGCCCTAGACCGCAACAAGGCAACACTTACTCGTCGACCTCCCCATTCCTTCTCCAACCCGGTTGTGGCTTTCCAGCACCGCTACTTCCCTCACCCCGGGTCCGCTCTCCAGGGCGGGAGGGGTCTTTAGCTCACACTGGTCTGCGATCTCCTCTGCACACAGCGCCCACGTACCCCGATCTCTATCCCGGAGGCCATGGGCTCGGGCCTCGGACCCCGCGGTAGAGACGGGAGGCCCGGGTTTGGGACCTCCGGGGCAGCAACCCTCGGGATGGAGCCGCGCTCCCGCAGCCCCTGTCATTTCGGGCTGGGCTCCTCAGTCCCTTCCTCCCAGACCACACTCTCCCGGCCCCCTCCCACCCGCGCTGCCAGCCAACCTGGGCTCGGCCTTCCGGGATGACCGTCTCGCCCTGACGCGGGGCGGACCTCCGCTCCGCCGGGCTCGCCCCTGCCACCTGCCTCTCCGCCACCACCTCCAGTGCCTGCCGCGCTTGACGCCGCCATCCCGGGCAGCCGCACTGGGCACAATTCCCGCAGCCCATTGGCTGTTACCTAGGCAACCGGGAGCAACGCCACTCCCCATTGGCCCAGCCTGGGCTCTACGCCATCTTTGTGCGGGGCTGAGTGTTGCGAGAACCCTGGGCCAAATACCAGAAAGAGGGGTGGGGCTGACCCACGGTGACACCTCAGCCACCCAGAGAACTCAGATCTCGCCTACCAAGAGGTAGCCTAGCTGAAATGTCAACTCCAAACCAAACAAAAACCAAACCTGTGTCAGAAGCAACAGTCACCACCTACACAAGCGGCTCCGATCCTGCTCCGATCTCCACAGTTGTCAATGGCACCGACGTGGAGCTAAAGGACAGAACCCAAAACTGACCTTTGAGGTGCGGCTTTGTAAATTGTGAAGCGCAGGATGGGGCAGCTGCAGTTTCATGAGTATCAGCCCTGTGCCAGCATTGTGATGATACCAGGGCACTTTTGCATTCATTATACGGATTTGTGTTGCCGTTGTCTTGACTCATATCCTTTGTATTTAAAATATAGTGCCAAGATTGGAACAAATCCTCCCAAATACCATGCACACCAACCGGTTTATCCATATGTTTATTTACCGAACAATGTGAATACAGCATGATGCTAGGTTCTGCCAGGCTAGAATAGACATGAACACTGCTCTCATAGGATTTACGGCCTCGATGTGGAGAAGAAAAAGTTCATGTACATGGAAAAATCCAAGTCTATATTTAATTATTATATACTTAATTATTAAGAGAAGGCAGGCGAATGAAGAGAGTAAGCAAATTGCTTCTCTGAATTTGGATTTCCTAATCTGTAGAAGGGATGATAATAGTAATAATGATAAAGTCTCCCCAAGACTTGTATGAAAATACAATGTAAAATGCTCAGTACTGTGTCTGACATTGTAAGTGCTCAATAAACTGTAGTTCTAAAAGATTTGGATTCTGTTTTCAAATCCCATCTCTGCCACCAACTGTGTGTGACTTCAAGCAAGTTGGTAAGCTCTCTAGCCTGTGAAATGAGATTGCACTAGCAAATCTATAAGATTCAATCCAGCTCTAACTCACTGGTTCAACATGCTGAACTGTGTGGTGTTAACCATGGATATAATTACAATAGTTGAGGAGCGGAGTGTCAAGAAAACAGATATTAGATTGGAGAATGTGTATTTAGAAAATATGAAGAAATAAGGTTAAATAGATTGTGGTCAAATTATGGATAGACCTGAAAAAGTAGAAGATACGGTTTGCAAAATGTAGTTTCTTGAATCTGCAAATTTGTACACACAGAAAGTAGACTAGAGGTTACCAAGAGCCAGGGGAAGAGGATGTTACTGTTTAACAGGTACAGAGTTTTTGTTGGGATGATGAAAAAGCTTTGGGTATAGATAGTGGTGATGGTTACACAACAATGTGAATCTATTTAATGCCACTGAATTGGACACTTATGAATGGTTAAAATGATAAATATTACATATATTTTGCCATAATAAAAAAATGTAGTTTCTTGATCAGAGCAGTGACACAATAAAACCAGTGTTTTAAGAAAATTAATCTGGCAGCGATACCCAGAGATGATCAGAGAGAGATTGGAAGCAGAGAAACTCAGAAGCTGTTGCAATAATGTAGCTAAGACATCCTGAGAGTCTCAAAACTAATGCAGTATCAGTGAGGATGGAAAGAAAGGGGTAAACATGAGACACATTTCACAGAATTAATTAATAAGAAGCAATATAGTGTTAAAAGCATGGAGCTAGTCTGCCTGGATTTTGATGCAGTTCTGCCACTTACCAGCTGCATGACCACAAGCAAGTTACTTTACTCAGTTTCCAACATCATAGGGGCTGTAATGCTGGTTACGTGGCTTAATCTGTGTAGTGGACAAAAAACAATATTTGCCACATGCCTAGCATTTGGTAGGTGCTAGCTCTTAAAAGGCAATAGAGAATGTATTGACACTTTTCAGTAAAAGGAGAATCAAGTTCTAAGAAGTAAATACAGAAATAATTTCTGAGGGTTTTCCATAGAGAAAACTCAGAATTCAAGGGAGAACTCTGAATCTTGGAGCTTTCCTTGACCATAATTTGAAGCTTAAGGGCTAAATGAGATGAATCATACTAAGAGGTCATCTCTGTGGCTATGGCCTCTGGGACATAAGAGGCAAGTATTAGTTAATTATTTGATGTCTTGTTAGGAAAAGGAAATAACATGTCTTGTAACTGAAAGGGGAAATTGAACCATCTGTATGGACCTTTGCCTAGAATGGTTTGTTTGACAAAAAAAAGTTTAAGATATTCTTATTGTTAAAAACAAGACAACAGGCCCCAAAGGGAGTCACCTATGCTAAGCCCTATGTCACTAAACCCAAACTTAACACTTTACTTAATTACAGTTTCAGCCTCTCCCAGACATGGAATCTTAAACGAGGCAATCTGGACTCACCTGGTCAGCACTAGTGAGGTAATCTTTCTGATAGACCCCTGCATCCCGGCCCGAAAGGAAGGTGAATGTTGCCACAACCAATCTGCTTTCAGCTATAACTTCCTTGGCCCACTGCCTATAAAGGTCTTTCACGTTGTACAGCTCCTCAGAGCTCCTTTCTATCTGCTACGTGGGATGCTGCCCAATTCATGAATCATTGAATAAAGCCCGTAAGATCTTTAAAATTTATCCAGTTGAATTTTGTTTTTTAACACCGTACGTACAATTAAACAATTCTTTCAGTTCAGTACTTCTACTTAGTTGTGGCAATAATTAGATTCAAGAAAGAATGATTTTAAAATATTGGTTACTAGGGGTCTGGTCATCTTTTGAGAAAACCCATGCCTCTAGTCTGTTGGTTACTTTAAACGTAAAAACAAAAACAACATCAACAATAACCTCAGGTCCAGTGGTTAAGAATCAGCCTTCCAATGCAGGGGACTCGGGTTCGATCCCTGGTCGGGAACTAAGATCCCACATGCTGAGGGGCAACCAAGCCTGAGAGCTGCAACTACAGAGCCCATGCGCTCTGGAGCCGGCGTACCACAACTAGAGAGAAGGCCACACGCCCCAGTGAAGGATCCTGCATGCCGCAACTAAGACCCAACGCAGCCATAAATAAATAAATAAATATTTCAAAAAACCCAATAACCTGAGCAGTGATAAAAAGCTACCATTCTGGGCTTCCCTGGTGGCGCAGTGGTTGAGAGTCTGCCTGCCGATGCAGGGGACGCAGGTTCGTGCCCCGGTCCGGGAAGATCCCACATGCCGCGGAGCGGCTGGGCCCGTGAGCCACGGCCGCTGAGCCTGCGCGTCCGGAGCCTGTGCTCCGCAGCGGGAGAGGCCGCAACAGTGAGAGGCCCGCGTACCCCCAAAAAAAAAAAAAAGAAAACAGCTACCATTCGTTGAGTGCTTTTTATGTACTAAACACTATGCTAAGTTTTTTTTTTCTATACGCAGGTCTCTCACTGTTGTGGCCTCTCCCGTTGCGGAGCACAGGCTCTGGACACGCAGGCTCAGCGGCCGTGGCCCACGGGCCCAGCCACTCGGCGGCATGTGGGATCTTCGCGGACCGGGGCACGAACCCATGTCCCCGTCATCAGCAGGCGGACTCCCAACCACTGCGCCACCAGGGAAGCCTTATGCTAAGTTGTTATGTACGTTATCTTGATTCTTATTTAACCAGTTGAGGAAGGGATGATTATTCTCATTTTATAGAGGAAGACACTGAGGCTTAGAAAGTTAAGTAACATACAAAATAATAAGTGTGGCGCTGGGGTTCAAACTCAAACGTCTTTGATTCACTCTTTTCCCAATGATGAAATAAACATTCACATTTTAAGGCAAGACAAGAAAAACTTAAAAATTTTCTCTGCCAGTTTGGGCTTTCTTCCTCTCTAGTGTGCGTTATGCATCTGCATTATGCATTAACCAGACCTCCCCAATAGCAGAAATACAAGATCAATTTTTCTTCTGGCGCCAACCATATGACTCCTTAGAAAATAACATTCCTTTCTCAATCCTTGTGTGTACAGACATATTTGGTGAACTTTATGTACAATTCCAATGTATCATTTCCCTTAAAGATAGCGATTAGTGAGGAACAGACTGATTAGACGACCTGGGGAGATACTAGCCTGCACATAAGAGAAGTTCTTAGCATAAATACTTACGACTTTATTAATGTTACTAGCTATATTACTTGTATTCTGCCTGTTTTACAGGATTGTTTCTCACATTACCAAATGTGTGACTGAGCCCCTGATAAAATTAATGATGATTAGCTGACTTGAAATGATTGACCAAATATATAGTCCTGTAAGATCAATGATGTAGGACCTCTCTGGCGGTCCAGAGTTTGACTCCGTGCTTTCGTAAGCCAGAAAGAGAAAAACAAATATCATATATTAACGCGTATACGTGGAATCTAGAAAAATGGTACAGATAAACTTATTTGCAGGGCAGGAACAGAGACGCAGACGTAGAGAATGGACATGAGGACACAGGGGGAGAAGGAGAGGGTGGGACGAATTGGGAGATTAGGAATGACATATATACATCACTAGAATGTGTGACTGAGGAGCTTGGCTGCTTTATTGTAAACTTCCAAACAAGGGCCAGCAATCGGAATCTAAGGGCGGGGCGGGGCTGGGCTGGTAAGAGCAGAAGGAGTGTCTGACCCGGGGCTGGCTCCTGGAGCATGCGCAGTCTTCACAGAAAGTGATCAGCGAAAAGTGCTGAGGACGCTATTGCGTAGGCGTTGTTTCTGATTGGCTACCGTTCGCCCGCGAGGGGTCGTGTCTACTCGTCGCCAAGTAAACAGGGAAGGTAGGGGCGGGGCCAAAGAGGCGTCGGGACCTGGTTGGCCCGGGGAGGGTTGGGGGTTTCGCGGATTGGTCCCAGCCGGGATCTCAGCTGTGCGAAGCGCACCGGGTCCTGGAGCCCGCGGCCTGAGGGATGGACGAGACTAGTCCACTCGTGTCCCCTGAGCGGGCCCAACCTCCGGACTACACCTTTCCGTCCGCCTCGGCCGCTCACTTTCCGCAGGTGCCGGGGGGCGCGGTCCGCGTGGCGGCGGTGGCCGGCCCGGCCCCCTCTCCGCAGGGCTCGCCAGGCCACGACCGGGAGCGGCAGCCACTGCTGGATCGGGCCCGGGGCGCGGCGGCCCAGTGTCAAACCCAAACCGTGGCGGCGCAGGCCCAAGCCCTGGCCGCCCAGGCCGCGGCGGCCGCGCACGCCGCGCAGGCCCACCGCGAGCGGAACGAGTTCCCAGAGGACCCCGAGTTCGAGGCGGTGGTGCGGCAGGCC
>NW_020185331.1:1340560-1348420 GCF_003031525.2 Neophocaena asiaeorientalis asiaeorientalis
GGTGGTGCGGCAGGCCGAGGTGGCCATCGAGCGTTGCATCTTTCCCGAGCGCATCTACCAGGGCTCCAGCGGAAGCTACTTCGTCAAGGACCCTCAGGGGGTGAGAGCGGGCTGGGGACCGCGACCGCCGGCATCGGGGAGGGTGGGCCTGTCCGGGGAAGTTTGAGGGTTCGCACAGCCAGAGGGAGAACGGGGGTTTGAAAGGCTAAGAAAGGGAGAAACTTAACAGTGCAGAGCCCCTTGGCAGGATTTTGGAATTCTACTGAGGACTGGAGACGGATAAGCTGTCCGGAATGAAGAAATAAATCAGAACTTATTTGGTAGGGGAAGAGTGAGCGGAGACTGAAAAGAGGAAATTGACCAGATACAGGCGAGGGGCCCAGCGGTGTGATGGGGCAGTCGGCCTCTGGACAGAGACGCGCGGGGAGATGCTGCTTTCTAGTAGGTTCCTTATTCGGCCACTGACGTACTGTTTTGAGCTTTGAGCCCGTCCTCTCTTTTTGGACTGAACCAGTGTTGTCGCTGTTCATTGAGGAGGACGGGTGACCCATCAGGGGCTCTGAGGGTTCATTCCCAGCCTTCTCTGTTGTGAGGACGTCTCCTGCCACCAACTCAGGCCCCTTATTGGCAGACGTTTGTTGTAAGAGTGGGTGGACTCATCAGTTTCACTTGTCCTGGTTATTGCTCACTTCTGGGAAATTGTTCAAATCCTTCTTGTGGCCCCTCAGTTTAGAATGTGAAGTTTGAGAAACATGGGACTGTCAGCTACTTTTTACTTTCATTTCTCACCCAGGACTGTCAGCAGTTTGCTTTTTTAACAAAGACGGAATGTTTGTTTGACCTTTATTTTGCCCCTTGTATGTGTTTAAAGGGGGATGGGATGGGGCATGGAGTGACCAGGGCGGCTGAAAAGTGACCTTTATTCTTTTGACAACCATAGGAGAATTTAAGGCATTTAGATCAAACTAGAGTTATCTTTGGAATATCAATGAGTCAAAAAAAAAAAAAATCAAATCTTCCCTGTTAAAGTTCTCAGATGGACCAGAATGGTTTATTGGGAAAATGTATTATTGTTATGCTTATTAAAATGATGGGTATCAGAGCTCCCTCACATTTTCTCTGCATCTCTCTTGTGTGAACTCTTGAGATGGGTGGTGTGTTCTTTTGGCAGGAGTGCTGAGTGGCCAGGATGGACTGTGACTTGTAGCTCTTGGTCAGGTTCATTGAAGGATTCAGTTAATTCTCCCAGATGTTGTTGTCCCTGAATTATCACCAAGAACCAGAGAGCAATTCTGCCATCAAATCAGTTAACATAAACTGAGACGGGGGAAAGCTTTGAGAGGAGTAAGTCTTTCAAATAAGGCAGCAGTGAGTTAAATCGAAAGCTCAAACAGGAACCATCACTTGTAGAAGAAAAGAAAGGTGGGTGTCCTGAGGTTTAAATGTTAGCAAGATGTTTTCATCTTTTTTATTTAGGAACCAGAGTGAGATCTAAGATATGAATGGATTTTATTTTATTTTGTAGTTGTTTGCTTGTTGGCTGATGTAAGAATGGGCTAAGATTATCTTTGTTAGGTATAGAAGCAGGAGGAAGGTTTTTGTTTTTCTTTCATGACACTGTTACAGCTCCACTGTAACACTGGAAGTGTGTCAGGTCAGCAGAGAAGTGTTCTGGTGCTCTGACAGGTGGGAGTAATATGATCTCTCAATTCTACCTGGCAGGTAAAGTACTACCACCTCAGTACATAGGCCACAGAGAATGACACACTATGGGTATGCTTCTTGGTGATTTGCAGGATCTTAGTCACTCAAATTTCCTGGCCACTGTCCTTTCTTAGAGGGGAAGTCAAGACACATATGACTGGATAAAACTTATTAGTGTAACCATCCTGTTCACACTGAGGAAAATGTGGTTCAGAGCAGAGGATCACTTCCTAACTGCTATGGTGGGTTATACTGGAGCATAGACTCACTGTAGTTAGTTTTGTCATCTTTGGCCCTGCTGCAAATGTGTTTAACTATTTTATTTAAAAATACGTAGATAGCATTTACTGTATGCCAGGTACTATTTAAAATGCTTTACAAATAATACTTCACTTAATACTCATAACACCTGCAGAGGTAGGTACTATTACTGCCCCCACAGATGATGACGCTGAGGCACACAGTATACCTAATTTGCCCAGGGTGTCACAGCTATTAAGTAGGAGGCAGGATTCAGACCCAGGCAGACTGGCTCCAGCGTTCATGCTCCTAACTACTATGTCCTGCTGCCTCAGAGTTAGTCATCTGAATCTCTGGTTTCTCTCTTCAGCTACCATATTGGTTAAGACTAAATTTGGCTGTGTGTGACAGAAAATTTAAAATAATAATAACTTGACTAAAAGTACATTTGACTCTCCTAAAAGAAGTCTACAGACTGCTCAGAGCTGGGATGGCATTTTCCTTTGTCATGGACGCGGTATGAACAATATGCATCCGACCGTCCGGCTGGTCAGCCATCCCTAGCATGTGGCTTCCACTTCGTGATCCAAGATGGCTGCTCAAACTGCAGACATCTTGCCTGCTTTTCAGCCAGTTGGAAGAAGGAGAGGGAGAGGAAGAGGGAGAGGATGCCCTTTCCCTGTAGGACGTTTCCTAGAAGTTGCACCAGACTCTTCTCCTGACATCCCATCGTCCAGAACTTAGCTGCAGTAGTGGCTGGGAACTGTAGTCTTTATTTTGCCCAGCTAAAAATCAGGGACCTGTGTCCAAGGAAGAAGAGGGAACAGAGATTGGGGGAACCAGCAGTTTCTGCCACAGGTACTTTGGAGCTGGATAGTCTGAAAGGTTCTTAAAGATAACAGCCCTGATTCCATTTCCCATTGTAGGGTGGTTCCTTCCTCAGGATGAGCAAGTAAGGGACCTGGAACAGTAAGATGGAAAATGCTGGATCAGGAGTCATGGTAGAGTGCTCATATTACCCTCCTCATCTACATACATCCTTGTGCTTCAGGTCTCATGCTCAATCATCTACAAAAGTATTTTTTGAGAATTTTCTGTTTTGAGAGGCTAGTAATTCTAGGTGTTCATGTTGCTAAAACATAGAACAGCATGTGATTGACTAGTTTATTGGGAGGAGTAAATGAGGTACCACACATGAAAGCCCCTGGCCTAATTCCTGGTGCTTAGCAGGAGTTCAGAGTGTTTTGTTTCGTTTTTAAGTTACATGCCCACTGACCTCTGGATTAGGCTTTCTTGGATACGTGGCACTGAATAAAGCAAAAGTAGTATAATTCTGAGATGATCCTTTCATATTGAGAATAGTAATTCATTAGATAATGCTCATAGGTGTTTGCGACACAATTCTACAGGTACTGCTCACATGTTCTAGGAGCTTGGCCTTGTATCAGTAATTTTCAACCTTTTAAAAATACTTTATTCACCAAGAGTTTGTCATGAAAACAGTACAGTATTATTTTCCATTTTTCAAATATAAAATTATGTTGTAATATTGAATGTGTTTCTTCTAACCACCTGTGCCCTCCAGGAAATTTTGATGTCCTAACATTCAGTTGAGAATGACACTAATAGCCAAATAAAGAATAAAGATCTCAAACAGAGTAACTTATTGATTACTAAAATGTTAAGACACAGTCATGTTTGTATACCATATATAGGTGTAGTTCTGGAGATTTTTAAGCATCAACTGCCATCTGTTATAGGGAGCTGTCCCAGGCTGCAAGTTGTAATGGATGAGGCAGGTTGGGTCGATGGCAGTGGATAGGAAAATAAATACAGGCTGAATCTCTTTTATTACATTCTACTTAGATCCCATCTTCTTTCAGAGTCTCATATATTTGGAGTAGTCCATCCCTCTCTTTTGTAAAAGTTAACATGTAAATAAGCCTTCTCTACCTAAATAGCTAAGTCAAAGAATGCTGTTTGCATCCAACCTCTACAGAATACAGACTTGCCTTTTTCACTCTCATTTCCTTATGAGTGTACAGCAGAGATTTCCAGAGGTCGCATGATGTATGATATTGAAACAGATTGAATTTTAAAGAAGATGTGAGAATATAGTTGTCTTTTATTGAGCCAAACATTAGAGATTTGCAAAATGTAAAACAATGCCAGTCTTCTCACTAAATGTTTTTTTAAATATAGTTATTTTTCATAAAAACATGTCACTTATGTTAACATGTAATAGGCTTATTTTTATGATTAGGTAAATTAATAAACAGTTTTAACATTTTAGTTTTAATTTCTAGTACAGCAAATATAGATTTTACCCGTGTATATAAAAGCTTTTGGGGTCTTTAATAGTTTTTAAGAGTTTGAAGGGACCTTGAAACCAAAAAGTTTGAGAACCGTCCACTTTGTGTTTACCAAACTTAAAAAAACCCCTGTTTATTATGCGTTATTTTTGCATATTTCACTGCATAGTATGAGTGATGTGCTTGAACTGTGTTAGATTTTAGCACAGCATAGTACACTCCTCCGTGGGGCTGCTGCATAGATATAGGAAACCCTTTTGGGTTCCAGGTTTCAGGAACTGGTTGTGGGTCTGGCACCAGCCAGTGAGTGGCCCCTTGCTTCCTTGTGCCGTGCTGTTTTTATCCCCAAGTTCATGGATTGCTGCGACTTGAGCTACCTGCACCTTAACCCCTTTATTAAAAGGGGTTTTAGTAAGTGGGTGTTAAGGGAGGGTGTTTTTAAAATATTGGCATCAAACTGAAGCTTTCTCCTAAATGTGATAAAGGAATTGAAAGTATATTAAAGAAGAGAAAGGTTGGTGAAACGTTAGGCAGTAGTTATTTTCTTTCTCAACCAAATATTGGTGGGTGGCTTTAGAGTTTGTTTTCTATGAATTAGGAGAATATTCTTGAGTGTTCTGTAACACAGTTGATTATTTGACGTTAGCATTAGCTTTGGAAATTAGGCCAGGGGCTGCTTTATGTGTCTATCTAGGAAACCCACAGAGTGCTGATGCACTGTCTTATAAGAACTAGGTACTGAGCAAATGTTGGCAGAATTGAATGGAACTGAGGCAATGCTTAGTCCTGAAAGGCACTTGTCTCCCCTTCTGTCTGAATGTCCTTCTGTTCCTCCATCCTTCCCAGCCTGCCATTCCCCTATTTGTCCATTCCAGGCATTATTATTTAATGAAACCCTTGTAATACTGAGAGAACCACGATTACTAATGCTTTTAGAGTCAACAAAGTGCTTTCTGATTCTCCTTATGGTGGAAGGAAATTGAGAAATTTGAGAGGTCAGTCTATAAAAGATGCTTGGCTGCAATGGTGGCCTTCAAGTTCTGCTTTCTTTTCTTTTCTTTCTTTTTTTTTTTTTTCCCCCCCGGCTGCAGGCTGCACCGTGTGGCTTTCGGGACCTTAGTTTCCCGACCAGGGATCAGACCTGTGCCCCCTGCAGTGGAAGTGCAGAGCCCTAACCCCTGGATTGCCAGGGAATTCCCAAGTTCTGCTTTCTTTAAGTGGAAGTATTTAAGCCTCAGCCCTGTTATTTTTCAGCCTCACTAATAGTAGGAATGTCTTGGTTTCCCTCTCACTGGGGACCAGCTTGCAGAACTCCACATTGTGCCGCAGTTGAACTGACTGGTGGGTTCTGGGGTGGGCCTCAAGTTGTACTGTGGTTTCACTGCTCAGGTTCCAGAGAGTTACATTGGAGTCATCAGTCATTCTCTGTATGGTAAGCCACTTACTACTGCTGCTGTGTGATTCAGAGCCCAGGGTTCCAGGGGTACAGAGACAGAGAGGAAGATTGCTAAAATAGGCCTCTTCCTAGCCACTTTAGATAAGAATGTAATTCTGAAGACTAATAATATGAATATATGCATTTGACTTTTTCTGGTGAATAAGTAAGTTTGTTTATCATTAAGAATAAATTGATTCTTTTGGAGGAGGAAAGTTCTGTATTTCTCTTGCCCTCTCAAATCCTTGCAAGGCTTCTTGAAGGGACTGTCCTCAAGATTGACCAGTTATTGTTTTAGACATGTGCCTAGCCAATTCCTAATATGAGTGCTTAATGCAGGCAGGTGGATTTATGTTTTTTGCTGTGACCAGCGATTCAGGAAGTGACACCCACAGGAAAATGACTTATGACCTAGACTAGCTTGAGTTGGCTGTGGGGTGAGGGGAGAGGGAGAGTCATATGATATAAAGATGAATCACTTGAATAGCATATTTACTTTACTTTTCTTCCTTTGAAAGTACCAGCTTGGGGACTGGAAGGAATGACATAAATATAAAACAACCTCAGAGGGCTGACTGGCTTGGGGAAGAAACCTTCAGGAGGGAAGGCCTTAGTTTCTAGATTGCAGCAGCATCCCATAGGTCCAAGGATCTTTGAGGATTAAGTTACTGTCTGCTAGAGAAGATGGATCTTAATCTTTGTGGCCTCTCATGTCCTGATCTCTTGCCTATCAGAATTACTTAAAAGAACCCCGTTCTAACCAGGTAGCAGATCCTTTTTCCTGCTGTGATTTTTCTCTTCCATTGCTTTCTTAGTTTGTCAGTCCTAAACTTTTTTAAGGTTTGTTAACACGCAGAGGGGGTGGGTGTGGAATAGTAAGGCCGATGGAGGAAACTACCATTGATGAAAGAACTTTCTTAACCTCATTCTATAAGACCTTACTAATTTTCTTTCAGCTGATACTTTTTTGAGTCTTTCCATAATTGATGCAGAACAACAGCATGTATGAGTGTACCTTAGAAGTTGGGGTTTGATGGTGTTAAAAATCTGTTGTACCGTATATACCAGACTTGGCATCTTCTCTGGCCACAGCCCTTTCTGGCAGGGGGTCTCTCAGCTGCTCATGTGAGCTGGTGTCTTCCCCTTACAAGCTGGGGGAGAAGCCAGTGTCTAACTGTACGTAGGGATTGTCTGCCTATGCCCTCTCATTTCTTTCTAGATTCCTGCTGACCTGGTCTGTGAGCTACTTTAATCAACTTGCCTCTAACATCCTCTTTTTCTTTTGTCTCTGTAGAAAATCATTGCTGTTTTCAAACCCAAGAATGAAGAGCCATATGGGCATCTTAATCCTAAGTGGACCAAGTGGCTACAAAAGCTGTGCTGTCCCTGCTGCTTTGGCCGTGACTGCCTTGTCCTCAACCAGGGCTATCTCTCAGAGGCAGGGGCCAGCCTGGTGGACCAAAAACTGGAACTCAACATTGTACCCCGTACAAAGGTTAGTCTCCAGGAAGCCTTACTGCCTGGCCAGAGTTTTCCTGGACCTAAGCCCTGCTACGTGTTAATGGGACTGCTAGATCCAGTGACGGCTATTTGTGCCCTGAGTCTAGGGTTCTCAGCCCTTTTTTTTGGTGGGGGTGGTAGGTTTCAGCTCATGGTTTGATCATGTGATGAAAGCTATCCTGAGAAGGATACACATAAATTTTCTGCACACAGTTTCAGGAAGTTCACTGACCTGATGCCCATGTATGGGCTCCCTGGGTCTTTGGATCCCAGGTAACCCCAAGCTGGTTAGAAACCTAGCTACTTTTGTAGCTTACTCTGTTAGATTTCTGAGCTATTCCAGGATTTAGATACAGTCTAGAATGGACTAGCTGATGTCAGCTAAGCACTAATGCAAGGTATGCCAAGGAGGACTCTAGGATTGGCTGAGGGTTAGAGTAAAGGTCTGGCCTGAACACCTACAGGGAACTGACATGGAATTCTCCTCACCCATCTTTATGCTATGGAATTCTGGTACTTGTCTGAACATAACAAAATCGGGTTCCCAGATCCAGGCAATTCCACATTCCACACTTAGAATGGATTTGTACATACCTTGTATGTGTTATAGACTTAGGTGAGGTTCTATTGAAGGGTCTGGACCATACCCGCCCCCCACCCCCTCGCCCC
>NW_020185331.1:1348495-1383844 GCF_003031525.2 Neophocaena asiaeorientalis asiaeorientalis
TTCAAAAACATGATTTAATATAGAATTTATTGTATACAATTTCAGGAGGTTTACTGACACTAGGTTAAGAACCTCTGTACTACAGGGTGTCTCATGAAACCTTCCAAGGGTTCTGAGGGGAAGAAGTCTGCTGGTCAGCATATGAACATCTAAGGACACGTCGTCACTCATTTAGTATGTGGCTCCCTGAGATTTAGTAACAATTTAAGGTGGAACTCTGATCTGATGCTTTAAGGCTGCAGGGGCATCTTTGTATCTCTGGGTCTTAATCCTCTTTGAAAATCTGATAAAAGCTATAAATCTTGTTTCCACAAAAAATACATATATTTGCAATTATTGCATATAATTTCAGGAGGATGGTTCATAGACAAGTTGAAGTCCACCCTTTGACCCATAGGATCTAGATTAAAAACCCCTGCTTAAGGTTTTCTTTGCCGGTTTAGATAGCAGGCTGTGGGCAAAGAGCCTGATCAGCAGACAGGAGCTTCCCTTCAAATCTGCTTTTTCTGTTTTCCCAGGGTATGTTAGAAGAAAATGTGATTAAAAAAATAATAATAAAAAAAAAAAAGAAAATGTGATTGTTGTGGATGTTTAACTGTGTCTGCTCCTTTGCCACCAAACTTCAAATAAGCCAACTAATTTGTTAAGGTTGTAGAAATCAGGGACCACTTCTTGAAATTTCCTTCTCTCATTCTTAGCACCTAGCAAAGTACTATACTTATAGTAAGCATTCCTTAAGTACCAGCGGAATCAGTGGATAGATACCAAACCATGAAAAAACAGTAACAGAGATCCCCCAACCTCAGGCCAATGGAGAGAATGTTTGATTGTAGTTCCGGGCTTGTAGCTCCCATCTGACACCTAAGTCACTGCCTGGCCTTGTGCAGCTCATTCCTTCCCTTTATACTTAGTTCTCTCTGTGTGCGTATAGTTAAACGGCACATTGAACATCTTGTATGGTAATTAAAGCTCCTAAGATCTCCTGCCTAACCTGAAATCCTCCTACTAGGCCCCTCTTAGACTCTAGAAATGCTTCTATCTTATCACTGTAATTTCCTTTCTTTGCTAGGTAAATAGCAGACCACCCATGCCCTGTGCCTGTCTGCTTTGCCTGTGCTCCTCGAGTGCAGTGCCTAAGAATCAGAAGGCTTGAGTCCAAATTCTGGTGCTGCAGCGCTTTACTGGGTGACCCTTGGGCAAGTCACCCCCACATCCCCTGCCCATTTAGTCTCCTCACTATAAAAATAGGGACGTAAAGAGGTCCTACTTTAGAGAGTGGCTGTGAAGATTGCCCAAGTTAATCCATGTTGAACATGTAGCCCAGCAGCTGGCACAGTATAAACACTCCGTACATCTTTGCCTGTGGTATTTTTATGACTATTCTAATCATTAATGTCACACAATCCCTTTCTTCCTTATCTCTGGGCTTCCTCTTTCCCTGTTAGAGAACCTTAATGAGGCCTGAGGATCCTTTACATCAAAAAATCAACAACAAAAACACTTGTCTTCCATGAGACTGAGATGAGACAGAACTTTGCAAGCTTAACATACATTTGTGAGACTCCCCTGGTGGCGCAGTGGTTAAGAATCTGCCTGCCAATGCAGGGGGCACAGGTTCGAGCCCTGGTCCGGGAAGATCCCACCTGCCGCGGAGCAGCTAAGCCCGTGCGCCACAACTACTGAGCCTGCGCTCTAGAGCCTGCAAGCTACAACTATTGAGCATGTGCACCACAACTACTGAAGCCTGCTCTCCTAGAGCCCGTGCTCCGCAGCAAGAGAAGCCACAACAAGAGAAGCCACTGCACTGAGAATCCCATGCACCACAATGAAGAGTAGCCCACGCTCAACGCAACTAGAGAAAGTCCATGCACAGCAAGGAAGACCCAATGCAGCCAAAAATAAATAAATAAATAAATAAGTAAATAATGCTAAAACAAAACAAACAAGCCAAAAATACCCACATATATTTGCAAGCTTTACATTACAGCTGTTGAACAATAGTAAGAGGAAATCTCTCCCCTCCCTCCGTCCCCACCCTTGTGACAGGATTCTATCCAGTTGATCAGAGCATCTGTCACTATGGAAACGGGGCTCATGTTGAGATGGAGCTTCAAACAGTAAGGCTGTAATTCTCACTCGATCGCTATCTCTGCTTTCTGTTGCTGCAAGGTTTCAGGTTGTGATAGTTTCATTAGTCATAGGGAAAGAGTGGTTTGTTACAAAAATTGATCGAAAATAAATCTCATGGGGGGAAAGGGTGGTTTATGGCTTGAGAGCCAGTGTTTTCACCATGGAAACTGGCAAGGTAGTCTTAGGAAAGCCTTTTTTCCCCTTTATTCCTGTGCCTGTGTTTCCAGATTTGTAAGGCAGAGAGTGCTAACCTACAGTACTTTGCACATCCGTTTTAGGTACTCTGTTAAAACTGGATGGATGGATGGATGGATGGATGGGAGGAAGGGAATTATTTTATGCTGTCTCTGAGATTTCGGGGGCAAAATAATTAGTTATTTGTAATGAATTTTGCAAGGCTTAGGAAAAGAAAGAATTTTCTTATAAATTTGATTTTAGGTATTTATATGGTAAAACTCACTTATAGCTATCTCTGAAAGAAGCTCGTAACTCATTCATTCATTCACTTAATAAATGAGCATGTGCCAGGCACTGTGTTAGGTACTAGGGATGCTAATGTAAATAAGATGTTCTCATCCACCCCACATTTCTTTAGTCTTAAGAAACAAGTTAGATATACAAATGGATAATCACGAGACAGTGTGATAAGTGTGATAATGGACACACATATGGATTATGGATTACAGTGATATCACTGCAGTTTGACAATCAATTGTAATATTGGTGGCCTAAAATTTTTTTTGAATAGGTAATGCATGCATCTAGTGCAAAAATTACAGTAGAGTAAACAAAGAAGAGTAATTCAGCCTCTCTCCCACCCCTGTCTTCCAGCCACTTGGTTTCCTTCCTCAGAGGCAGCTGTTATTACTAGTTTCTTGTGTAATATTCTAGATACAGTCTATGTAAATATATAGCAACTCACTAAAAATTAAAACCAATTTTAATATTTGTTTAATTTTTGAATGTAAATAATTGTACATGGTACAGAATTCAACAGGAAATAAAAGGGTATAGAGTAAATTGCAATTTGTTTTTATTTGGAGAGAAAATAGGCACTGGGCCATCTTCTCCTAACCCAGGAGGTAGCTGTAGTGGTCAGGGTAATTCATGCTAGCTGCTGTAACAACCCCTGAATTGCAGTGGTTTAACACAGTAGGAGTTTATTTCTTGCTCACATCAAGACCCATGCCAGTTAGGCAGCTCTCCTAGATCCCATGTCACTCCAGATGGCGGCAAGAGATCTGGGATCTTTCCATGATGTGGTTTTGCCATCTCAGAGCCCTTCATTTCCAGCGGCACAGATTGGGGAACGTGAGCTAAAGATCATGGGAGATTTTGGGGGCCAGGCCTGGAAGTAGTGGGCATACATCACTTTGTCAACATTCTCTTGGCCTGAACTAGTCATATACTCAGCAGCTAGAAAGGCTGAGAAATGCATTCCTTCTATGTGCGGAAGAGGAACAGTATTGGTGAACATCTAGCTATTCTCTGCCATAGTGGTATAGTTCCTTAAATTTGACTCTAACCTAGGTGTCTCTTCTATTTCCACTCTAGGTAGTATACCTGGCCAGTGAGACCTTCAACTACAGTGCCATTGACCGAGTGAAGTCCAGGGGCAAGCGGCTTGCGCTGGAAAAAGTGCCAAAAGTTGGGCAGCGGTTTAACCGCATTGGGCTACCGCCAAAGGTATAGACTGCGCCTAGGTGGCTTACCAAAGGTGATGATTTATAGTGGCATAATCATCCAAGTGATGAAGCAGGGTGTCAACAGACTTACCTACGGACTCTTGAGTAGTCTGCCGGGAGGCTTCTGTCTTGCTCATTTCTGTTAAGGGCCTAAGGTTTGAGGAATAATTAATTCTCCAAAGAGACCCTAACTTTCTCACTTTACTCCTCTGGACCATTTAGCTGGGCTTCTTGAATTTGGATGAGCAATTACTGTCACAACCCTTTCCTGATATAAACTCCACAGGGCCTTAGTGGGTACCTGGCTTACTCCTGGGATCTTTGCACTTGGGCTGTAGGGAAATACCTTTATTCTTCCTTTTTGGTTGCAGGTTGGTTCATTCCAGCTCTTTGTTGAAGGGTACAAAGATGCAGACTACTGGCTACGTCGTTTTGAAGCAGAACCTCTCCCTGAGAACACTAACCGGCAACTACTGCTACAGTTTGAGCGGTTGGTGGTGCTGGATTACATCATCCGCAACACTGGTGAGCAGCTGTGGGTGGTCCTGTGCCCTGTGCCAGACTGTGATGAGGCACGGGGGAGGCCTGGAGGCTTGCAGAGCTTAGTATCAGAGTACCCTATCAGGATGAGTTTAGTCTAAGACATAAGGGTTATGCACATTTGGAGAGGGTCTTGAAAATACTTTTCCTAGACAAGCCTTGTTCAGGCACATCATGTGTAGTTATCAGGAGTGGTGAGTATTTACGTTTTATCTTTGCCTCTTTCCCGGTCCCAGACAGAAGACACTTTGGCTCTCCCAAAGCAACGCGAAGAGTCCTCTTATCCTTGATCTCTAGTCATTCATGGTAGCCTGGCCTATCACTTGACAGTTTTGTCTTTAAATACCTCATCTAGGTGGACTTATACAGCATTTTCATTCTCTGGCTGGCTTATTCACTTAGCATAATGTCCTCAAAGTTCATCCATATTGTAGGCTATGTCAGAATTTCTTTCCTTTTTAAGGCTGAATACTAGTCCATTGTGTGTATATACCACATTTCACTCATCCATTAATCTGTCTACAGAAACTTGCTTCGTGGTTGCTTCCACGTTTTAGCTATTGTGAATAATTCTGCTATGAACGTGGGTGTACAAATATCTTTGAAACCCTGCTTTCTGTTCTTTTGAGTGTATACCCAGAAGTGGAATTGCTGTATCATATGGTAATTCTATGTTGAGAATTTTTTTAGGAACCGCCGTACTGTTTTCCATAGCAGGTGCACCATTTTACATTCCCATCAGCAGTGCACAAGAGTTCCAATTTGTCCACATCTTCACCATCACCTGTTATTTTCTGTTTTTTTGATAGTAGCCATCCTAATAGGTATGAGGTGGTATCTCATTGTAGTTTTGATTTGCATTTCCCTAATGATTAGTGATCTTGAACATCTTTTCATGTGCTTTTTGGCCATTTGCATTTCTTCTTTGGAGAAATGTCTGTTCAAGTCCTTTGCGCATCTTTGAATCGGGTTGTTTTATTTTCGTTGAGTTGTAGGAGTTCTTTATATGTTCTGGATATTAATCCCTTATCAGATACATGACTTGCAACTATTTCTTCCCATTCTGTGGGTTGCCTTTTTATTCTGTTGATAGTGTCTTTTGATGCAATTAATTGAAAATTTTTCATGAAGTATTTTTTTTCCTTTTTTTAATCTATGCCTTTTGTGTCATATCTAAGAAATCACTGCCAAATCGAAGGTCATGAAGCTTTGCCCTCTGTTTTCTTCTATGAATTTTATAGTTTTAGGTCTTAGATTTAGGTCATGGATCCATTTCGAGTTAATTTTTGTATATGGTGTTAGGTAAGGATCCAACTTCGTTCTTGTGTATATAGATATCCAGTTTTCCCAGCACCATTTGTTGAAAATACGGTCTTTTCCCTATTGAATGGTCTTCCTATCCTTGTCAAAAATTGTTTGATCATAAATGCAAAGGTTTATTTCTAGAGTCTCTGTTCTAGTCCATTGGTCTGTCTTTATGCCAGTACCACACTGTTTTGATTGCTATAGCTTCGTAGTAAGTTTTGTAGTAAGTTTGAAAGTTTTGGAGGAAATGTGAGTCCTCCAACTTTGATCCTTTTCTGGATTGTTTTGGCTATTTGGGGTCCCTTGAGATTCAATATGAATTTTAGGGTGAGCTTTTCTATTTCTGCAAAAAAGATCATTGGGATTTTTATAGAATTGCATTAAATTTCTAGGTTGCTTCACTTCAAGTAGTATTGATGTCTTAACAATATTAAGTCTTCCATTCTATTAACGTGGGGTGTCTTTCCATTTATTTATGTCTTTAATTTCTTTCAGCAATGTTTTGTAGTGTTCATTATGCAAGTCTTTCACCTCCTTGGTAAACTAATTTCTAAGTATTTTATTCTTTTTGATGCTATTGTAAATGGATTTCTTCCTTTCTTTCGTTTTTAAAATAATTATTTATTTATTTGGCTGCTCTGGGTCTTAGTTGTGGCACATGAGATCTTTGCTGCTCTTAGTTGTGGCACATGGGATCTTTGTTGCGGCATGCGGGATCTTTTAGCTGCAGCGTGCAGGATCTAGTTCCCTGACCAGAGATCGAACCTGGGCCCCCTGCACTGGGAGCACAGAGTCTTTTTTCTCTGTTTTTATTTTTGGCTGCATTGGGTCTTCATTGCTGCACACAGGCTTTCTCTAGTTGTGGCAAGTGGGGGCTATTCTTCATTGCGGTATGTGGCCTTTTCATTGCAGCGGCTCCTCTAGTTGCAGAGCACAGGCTCTAGGCGTGCAGGCTTCAGTAGTTGCGGTGCGTGGGCTTGCTAGTTGTGGCTCGCGGGCTCTAGAGCACAGGCTCAGTAGTTGTGGTGCACAGGCTTAGTTGCTCTGCAGCATGTGGGATCTTCCTGGACCAGGGCTTGAACCTGTGTCCCCTGCATTGGCAGGCGGATTCTTAACCACTGCGCTACCAGGGAAGTCCCTGGATTTGTTTCTTAATTTCCTTTTTTGGATTGTTCATTGTTATTGAATAGAAATGCAACTGATTTTTGCGGTCGACTTGGTATCCTGATACTTTTGCTGAGTTTATTTATTGGTTCTAACAGTTTTTTGTGGAATCTTTAGGATTTTCTACATATAAGATCATATCATCTACAAACAGAGATAATTTTACCTTTTTATTTGGAGTTTGGATGCCTTTTATTTCTTTTTCTTGCATAATGCTCTGGTCTGTCAGTACTATGTTGAATAGAAATGGTAAAAGTGGGCATTTTTGCTTTGTTCAGGATCTTAGAAGAAGAGCTTTTGGTCTCTTCACCACTGAGTATGATGTTTGCTGTGGGTTTTTCATGTATGACTTTTATTATTTATTAGTCTGCTGGTGATTAATTTCCTTTTTTTTTTTTTTTTTTTAATTTCCTATTTTTTGATGTCTGAAAATATCTTTATTTCAGCTTCATTTTTGAGGAATATTTTTGCTGGGTATAGAATTTGGGATTGGCAATTATTTTCTTTTAGCAGTATTTAAAAAAAAATTCCATTATCTTCTTGCTCCCACGGTTTCTGTGGAGAAGTAAGTTGTCCATATTACTGTTGCCTTTTCGAATGTAATCTGTCTTTTTCTCTAGATCTTTTTGAGATTTACTCTGTGTTTGGTTTTCAACATTTTTACTGTGATATACCTAGGTATATTTTCCTTTGTATATACAGGCTTCCTTGAATCTATAGTTTGATATGTTTTGTCACTTTTGGAAAATTCTCAGCTATTGTCTCTTTAAATATTACTTCTGCCCATTTTTCTCTCTATTCCTTCTGGGACTCCAAATTATATGTTGTTAGGTATACATTCATGTATATATCTTTTTTTCCTGGGTGCTTTATTCTGATTTATTTCTTGTGGTCTGTCTTTTAAATCACTACTTTCTTTTGCACAATCTGCTATTAAACTTATCTACTGAGTTCTTAATTTTGTTAACTGTATTTTTCATTTTTTGAATTTTTATTTGATTCTTTTCATAGATTCCTGTTTTCTGCTGATGTTCTTAATCTTACCTTTTATCTTCTTAAACATATTAAGGATTTTACCTTGAACATTTCAGAGTCTCTATGTTCATTATTTGGGGCCCCTGTAGATTTGGTTTTAATTTTCTTTTGTTTTTCTTGTTTTTATTTGTGTCATGTTGTCTCTTTGTATACCTCATTATTTTTAATTGTCAGATATCGTATATCAGAAATTATAGAAACATTTGGAGGCCTAAGATGTTGGTATAAATCCTGTCTGGAAGGAGATGTTTGCTTTTGGCAAGCAGCTAGGGTCATCAGCAACCCAGGATCACTTTAACTTCAGGTATTGCTGGGAAATTCTGCTTACTTCCAGGGTTGTAGCCTTTCAGGTTTCAACCAAAAGCATGGATGATTTATCAGGGTTCCCCCACCTTATCCATCATCAGGCTACAACTTTGTCTTCCTAGGTCCCCAGTGCTATTAGAACACTGTTCTACCTCACAGCCACCTCTTCCCAAATCAGCAGGTGCTGTAAGAGAAAAGAAGTCACGAATGCTGGACTCCCCTCTCTGGATTACCTTTTTCTCCCAGATCATGACACTTTAACTCTTAAGGGTCTTATAAAATCTCCAGTGCCTTCAAGAGATTTAAAAATATTTTATCCAGGGACTTACCTGGCGGTCCAGTGGTTAAGACTCCACGCTTCCACTGCAGGGGGAGTGGGTTCAATCCCTGTTCAGGGAACTGAGATCCCATGTGGCATGGCCAATAAATAAATAAATAAGAATAAAAATATTTTATCTGTTTTTTGTAGTTGTTCTTAGTAGGATGATTGGTCCCCAAGTGTCCAGAGTATCTAGTTCATCATTGCTGAAAGTGAAAATCACCCCAGTTTTTTCTACTAACTTCATATTTCTGTTCACAGATCGAGGCAATGACAACTGGCTGATTAAATATGACTGTCCAATGGATAGTGCTAGCTCTCGGGTAAGTGGTTGATCTATATCTTGAAGGAGAGGATGAGGTGTAGTATATGCATAATATGAAAGCATGTAGTGGGGTGATATTTAGGTCACATAAGTTCAGAGGAATCAGGATAGCACATGTCTTTAAAATTGATAGGTTAATATTTGGAAGAGCTTTTCTCAATTTGTTTTTTAAGAATAAATTCTTAAAAGAATAAATTGAGAGCTTTTCTCAATTTGTTTTTTAAGGAATAATGATAGGGATAGAATGAAGAAAAGTACAAATAAGTTTGGAACATATTACATACTTTGTGCCTTTTTTGGAGATTCACATTGCATAGTAGCACAGTACAGGTCTGAGAAATAGTGCGTTAGTGCCTCTGTGTGATTTTGTTTGGCTCAGTGATTTCTAAACCTTTTGACCATGGAATACTTTTCTTACAAGAATACAATACCACAGAACATCAGTTTAGAAAAAGCTGCTTCCTGCAACTTTCTTTACCCTCTCATTGCTTTTATACTCCACCACACTTCCCCATCCCTGTTCAATCTGCACATTTAAAAAAATTAGCAGGAGGGCTACCTGGAGAAGGAGAGTGAGGTTGGCTTTTATTCTTTATAGTGTTTTTTTTTTCTTCCAGCTTTATTGAGATATGATTGACATATAATATTGTGCAAGTTTAAGATGTACAATGTGATGATTTGATGTATATATTGCAAAATGTTTACCACGATAAGATTAGTTAACACATCCTCATAGTGTTTTTACTTCCTTTTGTAATAGTGGTTCTCAAATTCTGTACACCAGAATCACCTGAAGAGCTTACTAAAAATAGTACAGATTCAGGGGACTTCCCTGGCGGTCCAGTGGTTAGGACTCTGTGCTTCCAGTACAAGTGGTGTGGGTTCACTCCCTGGTTGGGCAACTAAGATACTACACACTGTGCAGAGTGGCCAAAAAAAAAAGTACAGATTTTATTGGGTTGGCCAAAAAGTTCACTCGGGTTTTTCCGTAAGATAAGTATAAGCCTTTCCTCCATTAGGTCTGGGGTAAAACTGAGGATTTCACACCTTAAATAAGGTATCCCAGAGGATTCTGATGCAGGTATCCTGGACCCACATGCCCTATTCCTGTGGTGGCACTAGTTAACCTGAACATAGAGCCAAGTAGACAGTCATGGGAATGTCTGACATGGGCTGCTGTCACAGGCAGTCTGCTCCGCTCTCTCTGCATTCAGCTCTTGTCCTTTTCCTTTTAATGTATCACTGAAGCAGGGGAACAGACTCCCTTATGCAAGAGCAGCCAGCTGTTATCTTCCATGGTTCTGTTATCTTACTAGAAAATGTGGTCACCACCACTGAAGTGGCATCTGAGTCAAGGTCCACACCAAAGGACCTTGGCTGACTGATAATTGACTTTTCTTTCTTTTTTTTTGTACTCGCAGGATTCTCACTGCCTTTCCCTAGGAGGAATGGCTTATAGTTATCTTTTGTTATTGTCATTTCCCATGTTACCAAGGACTGTGGCAACTCTTGGGGAAGGGCACCTTTTCTAAGATAAGAAAGGGACTCCGGGAAGCTTGAATTAGCCAAATCAAAGTGCCATGAATGTATTAAGTCAGGTAACAATATGGAAACCAGTTCAGAGGTTGAGTAAGAACTGATGCCTGAGGAGGTTGAGATGGGATGCTTTGCTACTACTTTAAAGGGCCTGGGGCAGGTGGGACTCAATAAATATTTAATCTTCCTTTGCTCTTCAGGACACAGACTGGGTGGTGGTGAAGGAGCCTGTTATCAAGGTGGCTGCCATAGACAATGGGCTGGCTTTCCCCCTGAAACATCCTGACTCCTGGAGGGCATGTAAGTCTCAAGACCACTGTGGTCTGGCTCTTTTCTTGCTCAGTCTCAGTTTTCTTATGTGTGCAATGAAGATAATAATTCCTCTATCACAGGATTGTTCTAAGAATTAATGAAATAATGCAGCTCATGCACTTGAGCACAATGGCTGGCACATGGCAACTACTCCATAATGTAAGCTATTATAATTTTTACCTTACATTATTCCCATTTGAAGCACAGAGTTGAGTTTTCGCATCTCTGCTTTGCATTTTTCTTATTCTTTCTGAGGACTGTCTTATCATAATTTATTCTATTTGTGTTTCTAAATACAAGCTGCTGTCAGTGTTCTGTCTTCCATGTTGACATTCTAGAAGCCAGCCCCTGCTCCATTATAACTGAGAAACCTTTAGAAAGGGAAAGATACAAGTAGAGGGTCACTAGTCCCTTTGCAGTACTTGTCTGTCTTTTCAGAAGGAGCATCTCAATGTTTCGGTGGCAAGTAATTGCTTCTAGATAGGCTTACATCTTGGAAAGTCATATAATGTCTGGGAAAGTGCACAGGCTCAGGGATTAGGCAGACCTGGGTTTGAAGCCCAGTTTCTCCACTTACTGTGTAACCTTTAGGGTTAACAGCCCCTATAACTTTTTTTTTTTTTTTTTTTTTGCGGTACGCGGGCCTCTCACCGTCGTGGCCTCTCCCGTTGCGGAGCACAGGCTCCGGGCACACAGGCTCAGTGGCCATGGCTCACGGGCCTAGCCGCTCCGTGGCATGTGGGATCTTCCCGGACTGGGGCACGAACTCGTGTCCCCTGCATCGGCAGGCGGGCTCTCAACCACTGCGCCACCAGGGAAGCCCCCCTATAACTTCCATTTTCTGTTGTGTTTCAAATAAGAGCAGTATCCTACTTTTGCCAGTGCTCTGATAGGTGGAGGACATAGATGGGCAGGGATTTTTTCAACACCAGCTTTGCTTTTGACTTTTCCTCTTTTCAGATCCTTTTTACTGGGCCTGGTTGCCCCAGGCAAAAGTCCCATTCTCTCAGGAGATCAAAGATCTGATTCTTCCAAAGATATCAGACCCTAACTTCGTCAAGGACTTGGAGGAGGACCTATATGAACTCTTCAAGGTTAGCCCTGGGAACCTCAGCCTTATAACCATATAGAAGAAAGAATTCCAGTGGTTTTTCTAATTGGTCCTGATACAAGCCCAAAGAGAATGGAAACACCCTTCTGGCTTGTGTTAGCCAATGAAGAGCAAGATTCCCCCCTGTGGACAGCAAGACCTGGTTTGAGTTGGTTTGAAAAAAATTGGCAGCTGTGATGAATCACACTGGTTTGTGTCCTTTGTGTCATGTGGCTGCAGTGTATCTGCAGAGCTCTCATTTTCAAATGGAGCACTAGCACCTGGAGTTCTCTAGCGTTAATAAAGAGACTGAGGACAAAATAGTTACTTGTTCTCTATTTCCCCATCTGTGAAACAGGGAGTTCTTGGGGTGGTGGTTAATTTCACTAAGTCTCTGAAGCTTCATGTAGGTTCTCTTTATTAGAAAGTTTCTAACTGAGGGAGGAAAACGGGTTCTTCTGAGGGATTCATGCAGGTTCCATCTCCTTCTGCCCTTCTTTTGCAGAAAGATCCTGGATTCGATAGGGGCCAGTTCCATAAGCAGATTGCTGTCATGCGGGGACAGGTAAGCCTGGGACATCCTCCTGGTGTCATCCCTGGGATCTCTCTGAGAGGTTTTATGCTCATGTTGAGTAAATGTGTAAAGCTTGTATTTTAAACCCATTTTAGTCTATGCCATACATATTTGTAACTCTCTGTTAACACCTGAGGGGGAAAGGTAGCCATCCCAAATCTCCCACCTCTTCCGTGGTATCTGGTGCTTGGTGAAGCACTTACTATGTGCTTAGCTCTGTGCCCCTTGCTGGATAGTTCATTGGTAAATTTACCTGATGGTCTGTGTCCTCAAGTTGTGCAAGGCAGCCATGTGCCTTGGTGGTTAAGAGCTAGGCTCCGGAGTCAGACTGCTGCTTCACCATTCCCAGCATTATGGCCTTGGGCAGGAAGTCTCTGCTTTCTTCTTTATAAAATGGGACAGTAATCATACTTTGCATAGTTGGCCAGAGGATTACATAAGATAATGTGTATCAAGTGTTTAGTAAAAACAATGCCTGGCACATGGTAAGCACTCAGATGCTGGTCATGCTTATAATTTTTGTTGTTATAGTTACAGGCCATATTATTTCTTTTTTCTCCACTTCACCTTCATAGAGAATCAAGGAAACCCCCAGGGTGTTGTTGACCTTCCAAAGCATAGTAAAGAATAGCTTGAAAATTGTCTAAAAACTCTGTAGGACACTGACATTCTGCTTATCACTTTGAAGTCTTAAAGATAGCTGGGATGGCTTAGTGGTTAGGGCACAAACTGGTCAGAGTGCCTGGTTTGAATCCTGGCTCTGCCATTTACTAGCTATGAGGTCTTGGTTGAGTTACTTAATCTCTCCTTCTTTTAGTTTCTCCATCTGTAACATGGGATTAATAACAGCACCTACCTCGTTGGGTTATTATGAGATAAATCATTGAAAACAGTTGGAGTAGTGCTGGTGTACTGAAGTACTCAATATGGGTTAGCTATTTTGATTATGACTTTGTATACAGCTTCTCACATCTTTGAAGGACAAGAGGGTGTTCTCGGTCATAATTATACATTTACCTCTTTCTTCCATTTAGCAAAAGGCTTCTGGTGAGAGCAACTCTTGAGCTTACCAAGCCCATCTTCTCTAGATATGGGACAGACGGGTTTTAAGAGCTGCAGTTATTATAGCTGCCTGAATACCATAACGTGGTCTTCCTACATTTCCCAAATAATGTAAGGGCCCAGTTAGGCTGGCAGAATTTGTAGAAACCTTAAAAGCCACGTGATGTAGTCTGGTATTATGGAACTCAGCATAAAGGAACAAACTTCTCAAGTTTATGTAGGCTGTACCTCTGTCCCTATTGTAGTTTCTTCTCTACTCCCTTCCCAACTCCAGTCTCCTGCCAACATCATAGCAATCTTCCTCTCATGATATTTAATTCGGACCATTATCTAGAGTAGCAAAAGGCAGGGTGGGGGCGTGGATTGAGAGAGTGCAATCTTAGCTTTCTTTCCAACTTGTGCTCTTAATGTCCTTTGAGGGCCTGTGGCATCTTACAACCTAGAGTGCCTCCCTCTGAAACCATGAGGTTCCGTGAGCGTCCAGCTCCTCCTCCTAGCATGCAGGTGAAAGGAAGGCACCACCTTCTACCTACCTGAGCTGTAATCACAGAGTGGGCTGTACAATGGCCCAGAGTCAAAGGTGAAGAATGAGGAACCCCCAGAGAGATGGAGTTGGGGGATAGAAGTTGTTCCTCGCCATAAAGGCTTCTAACCAGGAGTTAGATAAAGAATGCAGAGTCTGAGGGAAAGCTTCTTTAGATAACATTTTCAAAGACAGTATTTCTTTTTTGGCATTATGTGCCTGCTATAAATTTTTCTTCAACTTTTTAATTTGAAACACTTCAAACCTCAGTAAAATTGAAAGAATGAGTGGGGTCTTCTAGACTTCACCAATTGTTACATTTAGTTAGCCACGTTTGCTTTATCTTATTTCTCTAAATATTATCTATCTGAATAGTATCTATCTCTATATATCTATATAATTTCTCTCTTTAATGTATCTATATAATTTGTCTCTCTCCCTAGATAGATAGATTTTGTTTGTTTTTGGCCAAATCTTTTGAAAGTAAGTTGTAGACAGTTTGACATTTTACCCCATTTTAAACATGCTGGAAAGGTGGCTTTTAACCCGAAGAACCAAAGAAAGCACAGGGAGACCCAGCCAGGGCAGGTGTGAACTCCTGTCTCTTAAGTTGGGCAGGTCTCCTGCACAATTCACTGATTCCATTTGAAGCTCCTTTTAGTTCTCTGGCCTGATCTTGTACTCAAGGCTCTTCTAAGCAGTGTAGGGTGCTGGCAATACCTAAACAATGAAGTAAAAATGAAATTAATTACTGGTAGGATCAACTTCTCACTTCTGACCTCTGTTCCAGGTGAATCTCTGCCTCTTTTGGGGCAGCACTTGTAGGCCAAGGATATTTATGGCTTGAGGCCTGTGTGATATGGGGGTGCCGCCTAGCTTCCCCTCCCATGTGTCTGGCCTGGCTGTGAAAATCTTCAACATCCAGTGGTTTAAAGAAGGCTGTCATAGGACAACTTCAGCTTTTGTACTGTCCTACCAGAGACGATAAATGGTGGTGACTGTGATTTTGACAAGGGGAAGAAAATGTGTTCCTTTGGACACATATCTGAAATACATGTAAAATACAGACAAAAACTGGAAAGGAGCTGAATGCACTGTGGCATCTTGGAACAGAAAAAGAACAGTACTGGAAAAGCTAATGAAATCCGAATTAAGCCTGGAGTGTGGTTAATACTAATGTTCCAATGTTGATTTCCTAGTTTTGGTAAATGTACCACTGTTATATAAGATGATAAAATTAGGAGAAATTGGGTAAATGGTACATAGAAACTGTCTGTACTATCTTTGTAACTTTTCGGTAAGTATAAAATTATTCCAAAGTAAAAGTTTTATTTAAAAAAAAGATGAAAAGACAGCATGAAAGGGACAATTCAACTGAAATGGCTTTTTTTTGTTTAATACATGGTCTTTGTAGGAAAATCAGAAAATAAGGATAAACAAAAATCACCCTATCTCTAGGTCACCTTCCTTGACCCAGAGATAATCACTGCCAACTTCCAGACTTTTTTTCTCTGTAGATAAGTAGATAAGAAAATAAAGGTGGAGTCACACTATAATACTGGTTCCTTATCTCCTTTCTTTTCCATCTAAGACTTTGTGATCCGTTTTCCATGCCAAGAGAATATATTTTTTAACTGCTTGTTTCTAATCCCTTAAGTTATTAGCTGATCCCATACTCAGGTATTTATATCATTTTCACTGTTACAAACAATACTGCACTGTGTTGATTGAAACTAAGTGTTTTGTGCATGTCAGCGATTGTTCCCTTAGTCCTTAACAATGGAGTTGCTGAGTCAGAGGGCCTGTTCACTTTTAAGCCTTTATGTTCCACTTGCCTTTCTGAAAAACTGTCCCACGATCCAGTCCCACAGCCACGTCTCTGAACTCTCCCCAGCTGAGTCGTCGTCGTCTTCTGTATCTTTACTAACTAGAAGGGCAAAAAAATAGGAGGTATTTGTTTTCATTTGTATTTTTTCAACGAGTAGAGAGGTTTCCATTTTCTGTATATTGCCCACTTATATTCTTACTTTAGTAAATAGCCTGTTGGTACAATTTTCCATTAGTGGATTGTTTATTTTTGTTTTGATTCATAGGAGCACTCTATCTGCAGGTCTCCCTTCAGAGGCAGACCAGAATGCCTAGGCTTTGCCCTCACTGATCTCATTTTTCCCACTGCAGATCCTAAATCTGACCCAGGCCCTGAAAGACAACAAGAGTCCCCTGCACCTCGTCCAGATGCCACCTGTGATTGTCGAGACGGCCCGTTCCCACCAGCGATCTGCTAGCGAGTCCTACACACAGAGCTTTCAGAGTCGGAAGCCCTTCTTTTCATGGTGGTAGCCCCAGAGGCAGACAAAGGCACATTGTCTGAGACTTGGCCTGGGAGAAAGCCTGGGGAGCAGGTTACAGGAAGAGCCAGAGAAGCCGGCAGAGATCAGTGCCCTTAAGAGCCCTCCCTGTCTGCTCACCACCCCCTCAGAGCTTTCCCAAGCACAGGGAGAAGCACAATCAGAAGGACAGTGTGTGCTGTTGGGCCCTTCTGAGAGCTGGCGTAGGGGGGCTAGCGCTCCGTGCAAGTAGTCCAGGTGCCCGGGAAGGAGCATCTCCCTTCCAGCATCTCCTGGGGGAAGGCTGGGAAACTCCCTTCCCTTCCTGACACCCTGCTCTGTAGCTATTCATTATATTCTGCATCAGAAAAAAACAAATACAAATTTAAATATAAAACCCAGGCAGAATCCCAGAACCTCTTATAGCAGAAAACCTCTGATCCAGACCTAAATTTGCATGGGCCCAGACATCCAGGTGTCTCACAGTTCCTTACCCCCACGGACCAAGGCAGCTAGGTGACTCGCAGTGCTGGGACAGACAGAAGCCACACTTCCTTTTGGTTTTCTACCAAGTCTTCTTCCCCTTCTCCTCCCACTGGTGCAACAGGCTGACTCCAGACACGATTCTCACAGTGGGGAGACTTTTGCTCTAGAACTCCCAGCAGTTTTACAGTGATGGTATAGATCACCTCTGCTCCCTTCCCTGCTGGGGACCCAACCCCTCTAGTCTAGGCCTGTAGGTTGCTTGTCACTCAGGCAAAGGCAGGAGGGAGGAAGTTGACTCCCCAGCATGCAAATGTGATCCATACCACCTGGGTATATGCTGGGAACTATAATGGTCTATGGGTGAACTTATCCGAGCCTTGCTTCCTTAGTCCTTGGCCATAGCCAAAGGTAACAAACTCTCCCAGTCTGCTAATTTGTTCCTGTTGTTTTAGATGTTTTGTTCTCAACTCTTGAGTTAGTGCTTCAGTTCTGGGTTCTGGAGTGGCTCTCGATGAGGGTTCTGGGGTGGGTCTCAGCACATAAGAGGACAGGATATTAGGTCCTTGGACTTCTTTTTCCGCTACCACTGTTGCTTGCTGGAGGTAACAGGACTGGTGTTCCGCCTCCTGGTTGGCAGCTTCCCTTTGCTCCCCCACTTCTTGTTCCAGGCCAGTTTTTCCACGGCTTCTTGGGAAAGGCAGGGCCCTAAGGAGAGAGGCCTTCACACTGCCCCCTGGTGGCTGCCCAACCCAGTGTGCATCTTCTTGCTTCCATGTCTCTCTTCCCTCAGCTGTCCCCCTTACCAGCTGTCCGAGCCCTTTCTACACCAAAGCAAAGAATGGCCTCAGGGGGGAGTAAAGAGGGTGCCACCCGTGGCTGTGGGGCAGCCCTGTGCTACTGGACGTTTCAAGTTTCCGGCGTCCTGCGATTGGTCAATCAGCTTTGGAAAGAAACTATCTCAAAGGTTTGAAGAACAACCAAAGAAAGGGAGCAAGGACTGTGGCTGTGTTCCCTCTGCTTGCCTAGCTCCCACCATGCAGGAGATGTGCAGCTCTCTCGTCAGCTGCGCCAGGCTGGGCCCCTTCCAGTCCAGCCCCCAGGAGCCAGCTTATCCTGGGCTTCCACCCTGCTGACAGGAAGTCTCTGGAGCTGGGTACGCATGCCCTGTGGACAAGGCACAGCTCCCCGCCGGCCCCAGCCCTGACAATCCCATTGAGCCGACCCCGACTTTGGCCTTAGGGATCATTTTTGCGAGAACATGGGAGCAGCAGGGCTCCCAGAGGCCGGAGGGGACCCAGGTGTGTTTAACTCTCCAGACATCTGTGTGCAAATGTGTTTGTGAAGCCCCCACCTGGGTGTTGAGAGAGCCTGAGCAGTCTAAAGAGCCCGGTGCTTCCCTCACCGAGCAGATCTGCACATTGTCCTCAGGCAGACCAGCTCTGGGATGAGAAGGAAATTGGGTCCAATGTAAGAGGGAGCTGGTCCCAGTCCTGGCAGGCCAAAGAGTATGGGGCATCCTTTCCTGGCCCACATCCGTTCTCCTTGAAGCCTGTACTCAGGTTGCCTTGAATGTGGACTTTGGGAGAGCTAGGGCCCAGAGTGCCGGGGCAGGCTTCTGGGCGGCACTCGAGGAACCGCCCGGCCCTCTGCCAGCCACAGGCCCTGTCTCCCAGTGTCAGGGAGTAGAGGCTGGGCTGTAGAGTGCTGCTGCCTCTGTACTGTTCTAATGCACTGTAGAAATTGTATGTAATGTATTTAAATCAATGCAGATGTATGAATAACAAGTCCAATTCTGACCTTTTTTGTCTAGTTTTCTTTGGTGGAAGGAAGACAAGGTAGGATGCAATTTTAAGGACAAAGAACCCTGTGTTGCCATGGAGTTACTGAGATATGGCTCCTGAGTCTCTTTTCCTCTAGCAGAGGAAGGTACAGGTCCTCATTTCCCAAAATATTTTCATAACTCATTTGACACCAACACCTGACTTGCACCTACACAGATGCAAAGCTATTTGTAATCATCATGTATCCCTTTTACTGTGAATATTTGTTGCAGAAATATTAGTGTTCTGTTATGATATGCTCCCCCAATAGGGATTATACAGTTTTTGCAATAATTCCTTTCTAAAAGCCAAAAATTTCTAAATTACAAAATCATCTCTCCCAAAGGTTTGGGGTAAGGAATGTGGACTGGCTTCTCTTTTTGGCCATAAGAGGGCAGCTCTGCTCTGTGTGTGCATCACTGCCCACTTGGAGCAATTTGAACCCTGGCTCCTATAAGTGACGGATAATCAAGCAGATAGGATGGGTGTGAGGGGAGCTGAATGCTAATGAACATACAGTAGGCTTCTTTTGAGCCAAAGGTAGAATAGTAGTCAAAAATCCTCACCTCAAGGTTTTCAGGCTACAGGAAACCTCAGTAATGCAAAAGGCATGATTGGTGCAGCTGTCGAGCTGCCTCAGGATGGCTGCTCCACAGGGATGCAGAAGCCAGCTGAGGAGCTGGTGCCCACTGCACTGACGGCAGACTCATCCGGCCTAGGGTCACGGCCCACTACGCAGGGCTGACTGTAATAGTCTCCCCTTCCAGAGCTGGCTAGGGGCCAAGAACCCTCTCTTCTCATCTTGGACCAGGACTGCCTATGGAGAGGCTTCCATCTCGCCTCCCAGTCTGACTGCCTCTGGTAAAGGAGGCCAGCCCTATTTTCTCCTTCCTTCCCCCCATGCAGCGAGCCCAGTGCCTCACCCCCAGCTCCGGAGTGTCCATTCTGGATCTTCCCCTTCTGTGACAGACTCACAAAGCTCTTGATGCAAATAGTTTTATTTTGCCACTTAAACTATGGTTTCCTTGTGCTGGCCTGAAGGGGCAGGGGTGTGGGACAAGCTGCTGGACCACGGGTTACGGTAGTAGTAGGAGGGTCGGTAGCAGGAGTGGTGAGATGCTGAGTCTGAGTGCCTGTCCTTGACTCCCAGGGGAATATCATGCAGCCCAGGTATAGTGTTAAACTGAGAAGGGCTGAGGCAGGAACGGTCACTGTTTCTCCTCAATCTGGTGAGGAATGGGTCCCATATAACAGCTCAGTGGAAGCCTCCGGGCCTGTTCTGACTCGAGCAGGCCGGTGCCAGCAGTGGGGCTGTCTGCCTCAGCTCTCTTCCTTCTTCGCTTCCCCAGACCTTTTGGCAAAAGTCCCTATGAATCCTGGGGAAGATAGAGCTGTTCCCAGCCCTTTTCCCGGATCAGTGTCTGATCTGATGAAGGTAGCTTGGGGGACCTGGCTTCCTCCAGTTCCGGCGGATCCTGGCATTGGTCCTCCTGGAGTTCAGATACTGCCCGCTGGAAGCCATCTCCATGGCAGTGCTCTGTGGGTCGGCCGGTGGAGTGCGGGGCTCTGTGATTCTGCAGGGAACAAGCGTGTTTTAAGCCAACATCAATAGGAAGGACAGTACAGGGACTGAAGAGATTTTGGTCATGGTGAACTATTAAAACACATTGTTCAGGGGGACTTCCCTGGTGGTCCAGTAGCCTGGTGGTCCAGTAGCTAAGACTCCACACTCCCAATGCAGGGGGTCTGGGTTCGATCCCTGGTCGGGGAACTAGATCCCACATGCCGCAACTAAAGGTCCCACATGCCGCAACTAAAAGATCCCACATGCTGCAACTAAGACCTGACGTAGCCAAATAAATATTAAAAAACAAAACAAACATTGTTCAGGGCCAAATGAGACCAGGGCCCTGGTCTTATCTCTGGCCAAAGAGCTGCATGACAAGGCAAAGCTTTCAGACTGCTCTTCTGTAAAGAGAGTGGGGCTAGATCAGGGGGTGAGACACTCAGCATTTCTCCGTCTTCCTCATCCTGTACTCATGGCAGACATCATTAATCTGTCCTGATACAAGACCAGAGGGCAAGTATCCATCTCAAGATGATTTCAGTAGGGATTACTAATCAATTGGAACTAATATGAGCAATGAAGCTGATTTGCTGCCCCTGGACCTGATGATCTCAGAAGGCCTGCTCGGATCTGATATTCTGAGTGTGGGCCCAGCGTGTAACCCACAGTGATTGGTTAGGCCATGTGGTTCAACTCCATCTCTTGGGGCTTGCTGTTCCTGAGCTGGCAGTGACCTAATAAGCAAAGAGGTGGAGGACTAGGGAAAGTTTAAGGTAAAGTTTCTCAACCGTTTTTAACCCTTGATGTCTCTACAGTACTCTCTTATGCTATTTTCTTAGTAATCCCACAGCCAAGGTTTTCACCAGGCTTACTTTTGAATGTTACCTGTTCAGCAATAGGTAAACAGGATTGTTTTTTCTTCCAGACCATAGTCCCTCGCACCTGGTGGAGAATCACTGCGAAATGAGGTGGCACTGAGAGGACCCAGGCACCCGTTCCCATGGGAGTAGGGTTAGGGTCAGAGATGATTCCAGTAGTAAGAGCAACCTCTAAGTGTCAACCACGTGGTAAGTAAGCGCTGTGTAGACCTCACGACAACCCCAGTGGTAGGTACGTAGAGGTGAGGCCAGGTTAGCAGCTCCAGGCCCCAGAGCCAGGAAAGGGTACAGTGGGCGTGTTAGTGCTCTCCTCCCCGCGGCCCTCCAGCCCCAGGGGCCTACCTGAGCCGGCTGCAGTGGTGTAGCGAGGGGCCCAGGGGCTTCTGCCGAGGGGGCCTCTTCCTGCGCAGCCTCTTCAAGGCCTCCGCCACACGGTGGTCCCCTGCACACTCCCAGACGACCTGTGCTCGTTCCTCGGCCAGCTGGTCCCCGCTGCGGTGAAACAGGCCCTGGATCTGCAGCAGCTCAGCGTCCTGGAAGATGTTGGCTGAGGCCTGCTTGCGGCCCCGGGCTTCCGTCGGCGCCTGCCCAGGGGGCGGCTCGCTCACCACAGAGGCGGGGGTACCCATCCTGGGTGCCGAGGAAGGAACAGGGAGGGACGTCAGCAGCTCAGCGGGCCCTTCCCAAGCCCTGGGGTCCTGACTAACGCAAGGGCTTCTGGTGTTTCTATCCTCCAGGAGCCGAAGTGGAGGAAGTCTTGACTTAAAATCACTCTAATTTCCCACAGCACCTTGGGGAAATAATAATGATGATGACAGTCAAACTTTAAAGTGCTTATGTGCCTGACGTATGTATTAACTTAAGGGTCACAGAAGGTGAGGATTGTTTATCTCCACTTTACAGATGAAGAAACGCACCCCAGATGTTAAGTGACTTTCTTGCAGGCACAAAGCCATGTGTAAGTGCAGAGCCAGAAGTAAAACCCAAGTCTGTCTGGCTGTGGAGTCCACGCAGACCCCGGGTCCTAGTGATAATGCCTGTAGCAGCGGCAGCTGAAACGTGTTAAGCACTTACGTATCACGCTTCACTGTAAGAGCTGTATTCACATGACATCGTTGAAATGTGAACACAACAGCCCTATGAGGAAGGTACTTTTTAACCTCCTCATGTCACAGATGAGGAAACTGAAGAACAATCCAGAATACTCTGATGCTGAGACCTAAGCTTTGTGGCACAGAAGTAAGAGAGGGGCTGTGGACTTGGGCTCCCCAGGTGGGAATCCGGCTTCTGGCCGCCTGCACCACTTACTGGCTGGGTGACCCTCCACACCTCATCTGCTTCCTGTGTAACTTAGCCATACTAGTACCTACTTCGTAGAGCTCCTGTGAGGACTGAGTGAAGACACATAAAGCATTAAGACCACTCATTTGCTTTTCCATCTACAACATTGAGAAGGGTCATCTCATTTTCTATTTTCAAGACCCTGGGGATGAACCTAGTCCATATAATTTAGTAAACACAGTATGAAATAGACCAATCATATCTAACCACAGCCCAGAGCACCACAGAGGCAAAGGTAGGGGCAGAAGAAGGGGTTACAGGGTTAGAATATCCTATCAGGGCAGAGGCAGAAATCAATACTAAGTTCAATAAAAGTTAGGCTCTGGTCAATGCCCCTGCCTCCTCACATGCAAGAAATGAAAATCGAATTACCTCAGTTCTAGATAGTTGTTTTTGAATGATAAAGGGATAAGAGGCTCACCCACCTTATCCTTATCTTCACTACAGCCTGAAAAAGCTATGGCATTGGAAAATAGACTGGAGACCAGGAGACCAAGGACTTTGGCATTACACAGAATTGAGTTTGAATCCCAGCTCTGCCACCTTCCTGGCTGTGACCTTAGGCAAGTTACTCAACCTTTCTGAGCCTGTTTGCTTAACTGTAAAATGGGGCTAATAATCAATTCTCAGGATTACTGTGAGGATTAAATGGGTCTAGTGTGGTATCAGGTCCCCAATGGGAGCTAAATAAATGCAAATGCCCCTCTTCTTGGCCTCCTTGACTTTTTTACTTGGGTCAGGGGTGTAATGTAGACCCTCCTTTTCCTCTGAGCAGCCTGGCCTGAGCCAGCTGAAGGCCTGCCTGTGCTCCCTTCACCCTTCACAGTCCTGGGCCTAACAAGGAAGGCCTGGTTGCTAAGTCAGACCTCATTCCACAGCCAGCTATAGAGATACCTATCAAACAGCAACTGGCTTACAAAGGGGGAAATCAAATTTAAAATATATTTAAATTAAAAATGTACATGCTCACTGTAAAAAGTGCAAAAGAACAGGATCAGGGACTTCCCTGGTGGCGCAGTGGCTAAGCTTGCCAATGCAAAGGACACGTGTTCAAGCCCTGGTCCGGGAAGATCCCACATGCCGCGGAGCAACTAAGCCTGTGAGCCACAACTACTGAAGCCCACGTGCCTAGAGCCTGTGTTGCAATGCTCTTGAGAATTTGAGCCATCTCTCCTTCTCATTCAGACTCCTCAGATATGACTGTCCCCCTCCTTGCCCTGGCCATCCCTCCTCATCCCAGTAGCCATCCTCCTTCCAGTAATTTCCACACTCACCCTGTTCCAGTTTCTAGGCCTTCTATCATAAGAATCCCACTCTCTTGAAAAGATTTAATAACTAAAATAAACCTTCAGAAGACTGTCAGATAAATTAACTTCATAAAAACTGTGCTTTTTGGGGGACTTCCCTGGTGGTCCAGCAGTTAAGACTCTGTGCGTCCACTGCAGGGGCCGCGGGTTCGATCCCTGGTCAGGGAACTAAGATCTCGCATGCTGCGTGGCGTGGCCAAAAAAAAAAAAGTTTAAAAAAAAATGTACTTGTTATCTGGAAAATGGGAATTTTAAAATCTGCCTCGGCCACAGCAGTGAGAGGCCCGCGTACCGCAAAAAAAAAAAAAAAAATCTGCCTCTCCATAGGCACAATTATGAGAATCCAGTTAAGACCTAATATGCGTGGTAATTAAACCCCCAGTGCTGGATGATATAAATATACTGTGACCAGACAACAACAGTCACCAAGTAACACTTTCAGGCTGATAAAGAGAAATTAAAGCTAACTATGGGGTGTTTATTCTGAATCAGCGACATGCGTGATATCATTTCATCCTCAAAACAGTTCTTAGGAATCAGGCACTGTTATCCTCATTGCCATTCAAAGGGGACTAAAGAGTAGCTGAAATACATATCTTTGGCTCAGCAGAGGCCAGAACCTCATTTTAATGACTGCAGCCCGAGCTTTTAAACCACCAAGTTGCCCTCACAGCCAGGCAGCTCAAAGCACAGTTCTTCCCATCATTTCTGTGAGGACTGTTTCACTATTCTTATCTAATTCACAAAGAGGGTAAACTTGCCAGTGGAAAGGGAAGAACAGTGAATGTCCCACATACCAGGCAGGAGTGGGGTTGTGGAATTTATTTTAATCTTCACTAGCACCAGAGCTCTTTACCAGGTGACAGGCTGCCCCAGCCTTGAAGCCATGAACCTGTGGCACTCTGAAGAGGAAGATCCCCAGCCTCCACAAAAGAAATCTGGAACTGCAACCTGGCCCAGTGCACAGAGCACTGGCTTATGAGTCAGAGGACTAGGTTCGAGCCCTAGTTCTGCCACTCACGGGCTGAACGGCCTCAGGCACTTCACATGGCCTCTGTGGGCCTGTTTCCCTCTTACATCTCAAAGGACAGGTTGATGCTTGTGGTCTCCAAGGATGTGTGCTGGTGTTGAGTCAATGATTCCATGACAAGGCTAGGTCCGTAGGGAAGCAGAGATGGGTTTGCTTGTCTGCCAGGGCCCAGGAGCAACATGTGTGGACAGGTCTGGCTCATTAAGTGCCAGGGAACTTCCCCACCAGTAGCTTCCCTTTTCTGCCCTCCTCAGTCTTTTCTGGAGGCCAGACCCTGCTGTGCTGCTGTGGGCTGTGGGGTTAGGGTCTGGTAGAAGACAGGGAACTCACTGCTCTAAAGCATTCTAGTGACCTAGGCTGGCTATGGCCAAGCCTGGAGCAGACGAGCAGACTGATCTTGGTGGTGGGAGAAGGGGTGACAGTTCTCCTCTTAAGACTCAGGCAATCTCACCCTCCCTTCAGAGAGAATGGCAATGGGATCAAGTAGCAGCGTCTGCCTCAGGGAGGATGTGGCTCGGAGCCTGACCTCCCAGATGGTCCAGCCACCTCTGCCAGGGCTGCAAGGCCCTGCAAGGCCCTGCCTCCTGCCTCTAGCCTCCAGCGGCCAGTTATAGAGTTACAGTGAGTTACAAACACACCAACAAGGAACCATCTGGGAGAGTCTGAGCCTTCAGCCTCAACCACAGCCTCCATGAATCTCGAGAGGCCTTGGCACCTCCAGATTTTGAGGCCCCTCACTCCTGGCTCTGCCTCCCACTCTGGGATTCAGACAGCAGAGTGAGGCTGGGAATAAACATCAGTGGATTTCACATAGGACTATCTGTTAAACTTTGAGAAAACTGAATCAGAACACTTTTATTATCAGAAAAAAATTTCCTGTCTTATTCAATGTGTTACTTTCCCACGAATTTCCTGAATCCAGGGAAGTCAGTGTGTACTTGAACAAATGGCAGTTTTTTAAACTGGAAAGTGAAACCACGGATCTATTAAAAGATTATAAATGGATCTTTCATTTCAGAGCTGACATAAAAAATAGGTATGGGTCTGTGAGCAAATGCGTAAAGACTAATTGTGAAATACTTCAATTTGATCCAAACTAGCTTAGAAACGAACTCCCAAAGTAAATATCAAATGTTGAAAATGAAGTTCAACTTGTTTTGAAACAGGCAATAAATGAACTGCAGGGCTCTTACAAAGAAATATATTTAAAAGGTGACTCACCATGCACTGAATTTGCAGTACATAAATATGGTGCCCAGCTGAACGTTCTCTGTAACGTATGAAGTTCAGTTCAGACAGCCATTCTCTCTGTAGTCTCAGGGAGGTACAGGCAACTATGACAGGCACAACACACTTGTATGACCTGGGAGGCAACTGGGCCCTCACTCACCCACTTCAGATAATGCTGGTGATGGTAATAATCTGTAATCAGAGGCCAAGGGCCTCTTTAGAAAAAGAACTGGAGGCTCTGGCCCAAGGCCCAAATCAACACCTGTGGTCTTGGCCTGCTTCCCTGCACCGACATGCCACTGGACAGCAGCCAAAATCAGTGGCTCCTTCAAGCAGGAGGCTCAGTCCAAATGGCCTTGTGGGCCTAGCTCAGCCAGGAGAGAACTGGACACAGGCTGGTCTCCAATTCTGTGTCCCAGGAGGTAAAGAAAGGAAATGGACCCTTCCCCCAGATCAAGTCTCAGATATGATCTGGAAGTAAACTCCTGCTAGATCTAGGAATAACTCTTTTCAAGAGTTCAAGAACCCTGAATTCTGGCTCTGCCTCTGATAACTGGGTACCTTGGCAGGCCTCGGTTTTCCCCTGCCTCAATTTGCACATCATCAAAATGGTGAGAATAAATAACCCTCAGGGGATAGGGAGATAAAATATGCCAAAGCATCTATGCCAGTACATTACATCGTGAATGAATGATGCAAGGGAGAGGCTGTTTAACCACCAGGGACTATAGAATCGTTGCCATTTTCATCCTCACTACTGTCATGAAACTCCCTCAAAAGGGACCTTCACTCTTGGGAGAAGAGAGTAAAGGGAGATGGATTCATCTGTGGACTTTTAAATCATCGCTGCTGTTGAGGCATCTTGCTCCCTGTCAAGTGCAGAACAGCACTTTCTGAGGAGTAATATCTTTAAGCCTCACAACACCCCTATGAAGACACTATTATTGTTACACCCATTTTACAGATGAGAAAGCTGTGCCCACAAAGGTTAAGTAACTTCCCAAAGTCACACAGGTGGTGGGTGACGAGGCTGGGATCGTGGGCACGCTCTCAACCACTGCTATTTTTGTTCCTGCCGGATGGCTGACGAGGTCTTCTGGGGGAGGAAGGACCCAGGAGGCTCTGAAACGGCCTATCTGCTTCTGCGGGTTTTGGAAGGCGCAGGGATCGAAAGTCAGGTCTCCCAAGCCAGCCTCTGTGCCCTCGACACTCCACCGCCCCGCGGGGAGTTAGAACGATTACTCACCACGCTGAAGGGCAGAGCCGACAGACCTCAAATCGGGATGGGGTCAGCTAAGATGCACCCACCCCAACCCCTTGCACGGCTTTCGAAAGGGCGGGCTTCCTGCCTCGACGGTGCTTACAGGGACCAGACGGCGTTCATCAACAGGACAAGACCTTGGGAGGGGGTATCCTGGTCGAGGTCACACGGCGATATCCCCAGCACGGGTCCGCCCCCGGGCTCAGACGTGGCCGCTTCGCACAACGACGGGCTCTAAGTGGGCCTGGGAATTCGGGTCCCGGCGACAACCCTGCTCTGACGGCCCGCCCACTCGCTTCCACCGCAGCTCAAGCCAGGCTGCCGAACCTACGTACCTGGCCGCCTGAGGCGGGCCACCTCGGTCACAGCCGCGGTTGCCCAGAGAAAGCGCTCCCTGGCTCGGGAACAGCCAATCCTCTGCCGAGCTTTGGTGTGAGCGCCCCGCGAGCCTTCCAAAATCGAACGCGGAGACCCCGTGAGCCAATCGGCGGCGGCAGAGGGGTGAGGGGCGTTTCCCGCCTAGACCCCTTCTTTCCCAAGGCCTCGAAATCCGAGTGCGAAGAAGCCCCAGGTCCAATCAGCGGCGGAGCAGCAGAGAGGGGCGTGTCCTCCCGGGCCCTTTCCCTCCGCCCCAGGCGGCCCTCGCTCAGCGCGCGGAGGTGCCCCCTTCATTGACGTCAGTCCTCAGGAAGAGCGCGGTTTTGCTGGCTCGGGAGCGAGGGCGGTGCCGCATTCCTGCCCTGGGGTGCGGCGACGGCTGGCCCTGCTGGTTACACGTGACGGATGCCCCCCTCCCCTGGGCCCGAGGCCTTTGCGCGCGGCGCCGAGCTCCTTGCAGCATGTGGCCCTCTGCAAATAAATAGACTTGCAGCTCCTTAAACTCAACTCCCAGACCACTTGTCTTCTGGCCGCAGCTTTGCGGTAGAGGAAGGGACAGTCAGTGCGGTGGTCAGACCTTTGGTTTCAAAGCCAGAATGTCGTGGGTTCGAATCTTGAATCAGCTGTGCAATCTCGGGCCAACCTCCTAATGAGACACTATTAAAAAGGTTTCATTCATTCCTTCGACAGTGGTCCATTAGGGACTCACCCTGTCCGAGTTCCTTGACCAGCAGCGAACTGGAGACACCTTTAATAAGCCTTGCCCTGGGGGAATTTACAGCTTAGTAAGGGAGGCAGACATTTAAAAACTGAAAACATTTAGTTGTGATTACAATTGTGATAAACATGAAGGAACCTAAGCTCCCTTGGGGAGGTCCTAGAAGGCAGAAGTAACATTTCAGTTGAGTTGTGAAGGAGGAGTTGAAATTAATCAAATGAAGAGGAATGGGTCTGGGCAGAGAGAAAGCCACATGCTAAGGCCAGGAGGCAGCTTGACTCAGGAGGACTTGAAATGAGGCCTGGAGTAAGGTTAGCAAGGGAGAGAGAGGTGGGGAAGCAGAAGGCAGAGGCAGGTAGTGAAGAAGTTTCCATTTGGTCCTCTGAGGGGAATAGCATTGTATGTGTTTATTTAATAGATTCGTTATAGCAGTTACTATGTGCCAGTGATGCCAGTCAGCACTTTACAAATAGTAGCTCATTTCATCCTCAGGACAAATTTGTGTTTTTAGAAATTCACTTTGGCTGCAGCTTGAAACTTAGGGGGACAGGAGTGGATGCAGGGTGTCCAGTAGGCCCTTGATAAGTGCTTGTTTGCTTCGTTGGAAGATGAGTTGTTTGTGCACTGGTTCAAAAATGGTCACAAAGGGCACCTGGGAATAGGCAGCTGAGTCTCCCTGACTTCTTTTTCACTTCAAAGCTGACCTTTGTAGTCATTTGAGTTCTCTTCTGTAAAAGTTCCCAGGGGGGAAGAGTAAGAGCCAGCACACTGGGATTGTGGGTCCCTTTTGGCAAGGTGGAGGGTATGTTTGGGAGCTGTTCTTCCTCATCCCACAGTCTCTAATTCCTCTCTGTGTCCTGCACAAAAACAGTTATCAGCAAGTGCTTTATTGTAGCTTAAAGGGTTTTAACAGTGGCTTCTCTTTGCTTTCCTGAAGCCCTGTGGAAATATTGAAAAGAATGAAGAAATCAGCAATGTTCATCTCCAATAGAAAGTATTGCTGCAAAGCCTTTCATCCAACTGCTTGGCTAAGGAGAGTACTGTGCAGACAGTTAAACCAGGAATCTGGGCTTCTGAACCAGGAACTCCTTCTACTCCATTCCCCACAATAGGAAAGCCAAACTCTTGGCATATCAGTGCTTGGAGAGGCTAAGAATTCTGATGCCATGAGCTCTGCTGAGCATATCAGGGTAGGAATCGGGGACTTGTGGCTTCTGGGTCAGATGTGAGTAGGGCTGGGTAGAGAATATTTGGTGCCTCCAGACATCTTTGCAGGCATGTGACCATTGTGTGCTCACCACACAATGGAACCATTTCTATTGCTACAGCTTTGTGATTCAATATTTCTGATGAGAAGATGAGGCACTTCCGTAAGGCCATGCAAGAGTAGGGGATCTGGGATCCACTCCCCAACAGGGCCCTGTTTAGTGAAGGCCTACCCTGGGGAATGGAGCCCTGGGGTAATTCAGGCCAAGACCTGGCTTTACCAGGGATCAGATTAAGGTGAGGCAAGTGGAACACTCCTTGGGTGCAATATTTGAGGGGGCAACAAAAAACTCCATAATTAGGATAAATATTTTAATGTAATATCTTTAAAAATCAAAATAATGCAAAATATCCATGATGAACAAAGTATTGACATTTAACATAAAGACAGGCTGTTGTTTGTTTTATGACACTATCATTTTGCAATGGGAACAGTCATCTCCAATCAGCCCGCGGTTCCCAGGAAGGCCGCCATTGTGTCTCCTGCCAATTGGCTTTGTGAGTGTTGACAATATTGTGCGAACAGATTGGGCAACACAGGGCTTTATAGATGGTTGTGTTTTTTGATCGTAGAGATTTTATCCACTTTTTCCATTTGGTTCAAAATATGGAAGGATGTTTTGATAAGTGCACATAGGGGCACACATTTTTCCTTTCGCCCTAGGTTCCAATATGGCTCAGCAAGGTGCTAGTTTTTAGGGGAGTAGAGTCTAGGAAAGGGGTTCTAGCTGTTTAACCTTAGGCAAATAACTTAACCTCTCTTCTTCTCTATTTTCTCATCTATAAAATGGGAATAATCATACCCACCTCTGAGCATTGCTGTGAGGATGAAGTAAGGTGCTATAGGCACAGTGCATAATATAAACCTTGCTACAGACACTAAAGCAGCATTCGACTCCTTCCCTATCTATGCTTCAGGAATTGTTCAAGCAGCTGGACAGTCACAAATGATCCCCCAGTGGGGCTGAGACTTGTTTCCATGGGTTTGTTGTTGCTGAATGTTCTGTTCTGGGGAGAACAGAGAGAACTTCCACACTCACTTGACAAGCAACAGTGGGACTCTTGAGTCAACTCCGTTTTTCTTGATAAATGACCTGATCATTCTAAACTTTTTAAAAAGCATCCTTCTGCTTAGGACGTTACAAAAAGCAACTTACAACAACCCTCTTCTGTGAACTTACAAACTGAACAGGCTGAAAACAACAAAGTCCTACAGGCAAATGGTGCATTATAGAAACATGAAAAAAAATACACCATTCAGGGGCTTCCCTGGTGGCGCAGTGGTTAAGAATCCGCCTGCCAATGCAGAGGACACGGGTTTGAGCCCTGGTCTGGGAAGATCCCACATGCCGCAGAGCAACCAGCCCCGTGAGTCACAATTACTGAGCCTGCGCGTCTGGAGCCTGTGCTCCGCAATGGGAGAGGCCACGATAGTGAGAGGCCCGCGCACTGCGATGAGGAGTGGCCCCCACTTGCCGCAATTAGGGAAAGCCCTCGCAGAGAAACGAAGAGCCAACACAGCCAAAAATAAATAAATAAATAAAAAATTTTTTTAAAAAGGCAAAATTCCTTTAAAAAAAAAAAAAAAGAAAAAGAATCCACCTGCCAATGCAGAGGACACAGGTTCGAGCCCTGGTCCGGGAAGATCACACATTGCCGCTGAACAACTAAGTGCGCCACAACTACTGAGCCTGCGCGCCACAATTACTGATTTGGGTCAAGTGCCAGCTCAGGGCTTGGGACATAAAAGGTGTTAAACCACTGTGAGTTGAGTCTATATATGCAGTATGTTTACAGTAGCCCAGAGACTGAGAACAGAATAGAATCTGACTGTGAACAGTAAGAGCTGATCGTGGGATCTCAGGGTGGGCTACACCTTCCTCCTTATTACAGGTTGCCTCCCCCTCTGGGCATATCGAATGTCATTGCACACAGTATCTATCTAGTGTCACTACTTGTTCCCTAAACAAGCTAGCCCCGTTTTTGCTCACACTGTTCCCTCTGCCTAGAACACCTGTCAGGGGCTGGGATTTACTGCATTTATAAGCTAAAAAGCTAGCCTGCTGTCGTTTCATAAATGCTGGCAGAAGACACAGGATTCCTGAGTCAGAGACAAAGGATTGGCCGCTGTTGGCACAGCGAGCAGCATTAGCACCATCGTTACACATCTTTCCCTTGTTCTCAAGTTTCTCGAGGGCACTACAGAGGGACCCGGGTGGATGTTACTACACAGGCAGCGGGTTCGCGCCACAGCTGCGGGGCTCTGAGCTCGCAAAATCCACCACAGTCCCCTCCTACCTCACCACGTTTATCGTAAGCAATAAGTGAGTCTGCTCTGTGTCTGGGAGAAGATGTTCCCTCATCCCTCAAAGCTGCTGGCTGCAAAAACAACACTGAGAAATGGTTGCGGAAAGAGCTGTCATGGCCTTGCATTCTTGGCATACTCAGTGATAACATCCAGGGATGCTCAGGACCTGCCTGATGGGAGACTGCCTCCTCCAAGACACCTATCCCCCACTTCTGCTTGTCAAAACTCTATCCATCCTCAAATGACACTTCGTTTTTGAATCTTTCCTCAGCCCTCCCATCACGATACTCTTTCCCTTTTGTATTTTCCTTATAATTCTCATCCATGCCTCTTTTTTGTGTCCATTTGTGTCCACATCTGTCCCTCCCCTACCAGCAGAGTGCAAACACTTTGAGGGCAAGCATGGGTCCTCTTCATTCCTGCATTCCACACCCAGATTGTTTGCATCCAGCAGGTGCTTAGACCATACTTGTTGAGTTGGAGGTATCAAGATCTTTGTGCCCGGTCATGCTTTTGCGGAGTCTGTGGACCTTCTTTTGGAATGTCTTCAGGATTCCAGAGGCTAAAAATATCTCCTCAAAGCCGCCAAGGGCGCTTCCTTATAAGGAGTAGGATTTGCCTTGTGAAGCCAAAAGTTTGTATCCACCAGGTGGCGCCCCACCCCAACTCTCCTGATGCCTTTTTAATTATTTATTTATTTATTCTTTTTTTATTTATTTTTGGCTGCGTTGGGCTTTCGTTGCTGCACGGGCTTTCTCTACTTGCGGCAAGCGGGCGCTACCCTTTGTTGAGGTGTGTGGGCTTCTCATTGCGGTGGCTTCTTTTGCTGCAGAGCACGGGCTCTAGGCGTGCGGCTTCAGTAGTTGTGGTGCATGGGCTCAGTAGTTGTGACTCGTGGGCTCTAGAGCGCAGGCTCAGTAGTTGTGGCGCACAGGCTTAGTTGCTCGTGGCATGTGGGATCTTCCCGGATCAGGGCTCGAACCCGTATCCCCTGTGTTGGCAGGCAGATTCTTAACCACTGTGCCACCAGGGAAGCCCCAGATGCCTTTTTAGAAGAGGCAAGGATTCTCTTGTCTGCCTCTAAATGTTTGTTGGCTTAGGTCCCCCACTTACAGAGGCAGTTTGTGTGGTTGTCATAATTCCCTGTCATCAGTGCAGCACCCAGATTCAGTGCCCAGCTGCGCATCCTAGCCCCAACCACACTCGAGACTGGCACCCTGAAGACATTGAAGATGTCTCTCCAGGGGTTGCTCAGGGCTGCTGAAGGAACAGCCCTGAAATTGGGATCGGAAGACCTAGGTCTGAGTCCCCACACTGACACTTAGTAGCTGTGTTTCTTTGGGCAAGTCATGTAACCTTTCTGGGTCCCTGTGGCAGTAGCTGAGAATTAAATATGCAAAAGTATATAAAAGCATATTGAATGTGGACCTGTAGTCAGCCACACCCAGGCTCCTATTTAAACTGTCCCTCATCAGCTCTGTGAACATGGTCCACTTCCTTACCTCTCTAAGCCTTGGTTTCCCCATCAGTGAATCAGAGTTAATACCAGTTATTTTAAAGAGTTGGTATAAGGATTAGGCAGAACAATAAAGTGCTCACTTTATATAAAGTGTATAGTAAGCATTCAATTCATAATAATCACATATATATTATGTATCCCTAGCCCCTCAAATGGTGCCTAGCACTTACTAGGTGCTTAATATCTATTTGCTGAATGAAAAGATTTCACAGATGAGGAAACTGAGGTACAGACCCCCCCAGGTCCCAGCACCAGGGAGTGGTGAAGCAGTGAGAAGTAGCCAGGCAGTCTGTCTCCAGGGTTTACGTCCTGAGCCTTTATGCCATGCTGTCTTACCAAAAAATGCGGGTGGTATACGCCACCATTTGTTCACTTAAAATATGCATTCAGGTACCCGTAGGTGGGGCTGAGTTGGCAGTGGGAGGCATTAGCTCCCTGAGAAGCCACGTAGTTTTTCTCCCTCAAGGGGAGCCAGAGGCCAGCTGCCTCATCCCATTACCAAGAGACGAGAAACGAGCTCTGTAGGGTAGGATAAGCTGGGGGTCTGATGCATGTACAGTCCCCAGGACAAGAGGGGTCCTCTCACTTCCACTGCTGTTCCTGCAGCCACCCAGTCTTCCACTCCACAGACATTTACTGAGTCTCTTACGTGCCAGGCACAGGAAAAGATGAATAAGACTTGATAACCAATGGTTATGATGTAGCTGACTCAACTACTACAGAGGGAACATCCAAGGGGGGCCTAGAAGAGCCAGCAATCAACAGCCTGGGAGGCTAAACCAAGGGGAGGAACATTTAAACTGGGCATTGAAGGATACGTAGGAATTTGCCAGACAAATGGGGTCTGGGAATGAAGGATATTCTGAGACTATTTGGGAACCTTAAGAGGTTTGGTGGGGTTGGCATGCTGGGTGCAAGCATGGGTAAGAAAAGGAAGTGGAAAACCAGGAAATTGTAAGTCGGTTGGGGCCAGATTGTGAAACATCCCCATAGAAGAGATAGAACCCTATTCTGTGGTCAGTAGGGGAAGCAGTGTATATACAACCAGGTCTGTGTTTTAGAAAGATGCCACAGTGCACAAAGGTTGGATCAGAAGGGGAGGGAAGAGAGACCAGCAGCAGTTACCAGTTTCGTGGTCTTAACCTCTGTAGGTTCCGTTTTTCTCCTCCACAAGATGAGGAAAATAATTGTATGTATCTCGGGGGTTCTTTGAGGCTTAAATGAGAATTCCTGCAAATCACAGTAATAGCAATAATGTAAAGCATTGTTGGGCTTTGCTGTCTCTTAGAGCTGGGTTTGTGTCCTGGTCATGCTGGGAAGCCTATTTTTAATATGCTCGATGGCAAAGAAGGTTGGAAAAAAGAGATTGGACTAATAGGACTTTGCTTTGTGGCACGGGAGGGGCAGTGCGGCCTGGAGCAGGTGATGGTCCCTTTCACTGACATGAGAACTCGGATGGCTGAGACAAAGTCTGAGCCCAGCTTTGGACAGAATAAGTTTGGGGTGGGCACTGGCAGGATATGATATTCGGATGTCCAGGTGAGAAGAGATGGCAGCTTAAGCCTGGCACTGCTCTCCTCCAGCGCCAAGGAAGGGCCGGGAGGCCTCAGTGAACTATTAGGACAGGAGGGAGAAGAAAGAAAAAGGCCCAGCCTAACACTGAGGGGACGCTCCACCTCCAGAAGACGACTCTCAGCTTCGAGGCTGGACCGGAGCCAGGGAGCCAGGGCAGGCAGGGTGAGCAGTTGTGGCAAACTCGGCCCAGTCGGACGGAGCGGAAGACCCACGGCCAGCTGGGGTGCCCTCCGCCCTGCTCCAAGGAGGAAGGAATCCGAGCTGGGAGTTTGGCGCCGACGGGAAGGGGGGCACCAGGGTGGTGGGCGAGGCCCAAAGAGAGAAGGCAGGAAGCCCGGAGCAGCGAGTGGGGGTGGAGAAGGAGGAGAGGAAGGGAGAGGGCGGGCAGGAGGGGTGGAGAGAGAGAGAAACGGAGAAAGAGAGGAGGGCTGC
>NW_020185331.1:1384765-1391176 GCF_003031525.2 Neophocaena asiaeorientalis asiaeorientalis
CAACCTCAAGGATTACCAGATGTCCTGCGCCTACCACGCCTTCCTGGCGGCCGCCGTCTGCGGCGGCCTCTGCCTCGGCCTCTACCTGCTCTCAGCGCTCTACGGCTGCTGCCGCCACTACCAGGGCGAGCAGGAGGTGGCGTGAGGTCGCTGCGCCGCGGGGCGGGGGACCCGTCCTTCCTGCCGCCACCGCCCCGCGCCCGTGCGCCCCGGCTCCCTCCCCGCGCCTCGCCCTGCGTTCCTGCCGCCGCCCGCGCCCCGGCGCCCGGATCGCAGTTCCCGTCCGACGGCTTCGCCGCAGTCCAGAGTCCGGACAGCTGCGCCGTCTCCTGGGACCAGAGCAGAGCCGCATCCGAGGGGCGGACGCACTCTTTCAGTCGGGCCGCCCCGAGGCGAAGCCTCGCGGTTCCTCATCCCCTTCCCGGCCGAGAGCGAGACGTGGACAGGCGCCGCGTAGATCCGGGGGAGGCTCCCAAATTGGAACCAGTCTACTGGCGGCGCCACTGCCCCCTCCCTCTCGCTCAGCGTTCGGAAGAGCACCCCCTTGCCCTGGCCCCTCTTCCAGCCCCGAGTGCTGAAAAAGGCAGGCATGACGCCGCGGGCGGAGCTGGGGACGGGCCTCCACTGGTCCTGGGATGAGCGACGGGTGTGGTTTTAGTTTGGGATTGTGCGGGCATCCTGCGCATTCCTTCCGGGCCATCCCTCGGTGCTTTGATGTCTTGCGCTGGGGCCCATCTGCAAAGGTGAGGATGGATAAGGGGGCTGTACCCTTGCACCTTTGGAGTCTTCTTTCTCCTCCTGTTCCGTCTTTGTCCTCGCGGTTCACGGAGGCCAGTTCCTAACGCCCACTAGCTTCCCTGGCCTCACCTTCCCAGCCTTCCTCTCACAGGTTTCTGTTCCGTCCCCACCTCCCAATATCTTTTTTGCATTAGGGATACCACACCAACGTCAAGGGATGTTAGGCGAGCCCCACCCCCTTCCTTTTGCAGATGGAGACTCAGAGCTTGCTCTTGCGAACAACCAGATAAAGATTAGAACCCGGTCTTTGGACTCTCAGTCTAGCGTTGTTTACTTTAAAGCATTGGTTGTTCCCAGGAATCGGGACTCTGGAGCTACCCTCTAATAGAGGGTTTCAAGGCCCAAAGGGTTTGTCTAAGGTGCTTTCTCCCCGTCTTGAAGATTCACAGTGCTCATTAGCATATGAAAGGCTTTGAGAAGTCCTGCTCTAAAAGAAGCCCAAGTAACTTAGTTTACAGTGTTAACTGCCTCTGGATCTGGACCAGCTTTTTCCACCTAAGGTTCCAAGCAGCCGTGCGTTGTCCTGGCTCTCATTTATCACCAAGGGTCCCGACCCATTGGCTGTGGTCTGTTTGAAGACAAGGGGCACTCCTTCTCTTTCCCAGGGAATTTCTATAGCAGAGGGAGGCCCCGCACCCCCTCCATTAAAGAGAAGATAGCCGGCCCTGCCAGGCCAGCAAGAGCCTGGGGAAACTGTGGATTGAACATTCCTTTACATTGTTTGGGAAATGAAGCCAAGGTTGTCCAGATGGTTTCCTGGTTTCCCAGTCAAAAGGAACATCACCTGTAAGAGATGCTGGCATTGACCATAAGCAACTGGCAGGGTTGGGTCACACCAAACAGAGAAGAAAACTCGGGATCTGGGATGAACAGCTGGCCCAGCCTCGGTAAGGTAAGATGCCTCTTGGCTTTCTGGCGAGCTCATAGGCCTTTGAATAAAAAAACCCAGAGCCCGCTCCTTTTCTAAAAGATAAAGGGTTTGGGCTTCTCTGGTGGCGCAGTGGTTGGGAGTCCGCCTGCTGATGCAGGGGACACGGGTTCGGGACACGGGTTCGTGCCCCGGTCCGGGAGGATCCCACATGCCGCGGAGCGGCTGGGCCCGTGAGCCATGGCCGCTGAGCCTGCGCGTCCGGAGCCTGTGCTCCGCAACGGGAGAGGCCACAACAGTGAGAGGCCCATGTACCGCAAAAAAAAAAAAAGTTAAAGTGTTTTTATTCAGGAGCAAGTTGAAGTGGTGACAGTAATAACCACAATGTCCAAAGGGTTATGACAACAATTCAACCTTTTTGCTAAATCCTTCAAAGGTCTGCTCTTTGAAAAAGTTCAACCCTCTCTGGATTAGAAACTAGAACAGGGGAAGCCAGAATGCTTTTTTGTGAGCGTGTTTGTAGAGTTTAGGAAGAAAAGTCTTAGGTTTCTCTGTTGTAGTGGTGAAGATTTGGGTGGGGATGTGGAGTGCTTTTGTGAGTTTTACATAGTCACCATCTTTACATCTTTGTGCCCGGCACTGCTCAAAGCACTTATGTATTCATTTCATTCTCTCAACAACCCTACTGAGCTGGGTTCTAGTATTATTTCCATATTCTGTATGAGGAAAATGAGTCACAGAGAGGTTAAGTGACTTACCTAGAGTCTCCCAGCTGGTGAGTTCGGATTTGAACTCTGGCAGTCTGTCCTCTTCAGAACCAGGCTGTGCTGTATACAGTAGGGTCAATACATGTTAGATGCTGTTAACATGGTTATCTTTATTTATTTATTTTAATATTTTTGGCCACACCACGTGGCTTGTGGGATCTTAGTTCCCAGACCAGGGATCGAACCTGCACCCTCGGCAGTGAAAGCGCGGAGTCCTAACCGCTGGACCGCCGGGGAATCCCCATGGTTATCTTTGGGAAAAAAAAATTTTTTTAATTGTGGTAAAATATTCATAACATACACTTGACCATCGAAACTGTCTTTAAAGCGTACAGTTCAGTGACATTAAACACATTCTCAGTGCCGTGCAGCCATCAGCACCATCCATCTCCAGAACTTTTTCATCTTGCAAAACTGAAACTCTGTAACCATTAAAATTGTGGTTATTTGTGTTATTGTTGTTGCTGTTGTTTTCTGTCCTCCGGGAAATCCCAGAACACTGAGCCCTTCAGCATCTCAGTTAGGCTGGGGTCCTGCTGCCATGCTCCAGGCAGGGTACCTGTTTCCTTAGTGCCCACTGCTGGTGCCAGCCAGAACCTGGGGGTGACCTTTGCTGGGATACTGGAGGTGTCTTGGAAGCCCGGCAACTTTGGTTCTTCTGTTGCAGATTTCCATGTTGCTGAGGCCATGGAGACGCCCAGAGCCAGTCATTCTGACCTCTCCCAGGGCCCCCCCTTCCCTGGGCCAGCAGAGGGTTTCAGTGTTTTCACTGGCCATATGAGGAGGTGGGGAGAGGGAATAATCTTTGCCCAGCAGCTCCCTTTCCACATCATTCGGTGGAAGAGTCAAGATGGTGAAGGTTCATTTTGCCTTGACGTAGAGAAATTCCTATTCTGCTTGCGTTATGACTTGGGCACAAGCTTCCAGATACCTGGAACTGAGCCGTGCACCCCTGAACCCTAAACAATGGCTTTTGAGCTCCAGCATGTGTTCTTTTCTCTTTTTTAGATCATCACATAAGCTGCCCCCTCAGCTCAGATCCAGCCCTCTGAGGACCTCTTCGTAGCCCGCAGCCCATAGTGCTTTGTCTGTGGTTAGCTGACCTTACTCAGGAGCAGACGTCTCCTTGGCCTTCATGGTACCTTATACAGCCACGTGTGCCTGAAACATTCCGGAGCTCACTGGCTCGTCTAGATGTGCCTTCCCACTTGGCCTCCCGCGGCTTCTCCAGATGTGAGAAGGACATGAAGACAGCTCCCACACCCATCCTCTCCTTCCCCTCAGGGCCCTGTGCCATGGGAATGACTACCTGAGCCGGCCCGGAACTTTTGGATACTGGAGGCAGTCTCCTTGGCCTCCCTCTTTGGACTCCAGGACTCGATCCAACCTGACACTGCTGTGGGCTGCCCCCAGCCCAAAAGTCTGGGACCACTTGTGGGCCCAGGAGAGGCTTTCTCCAGTATTCTACAAAGGCCAAAGAGAGGGTGTGCGTGGGAGGGTGAGGGAGGGTAGGGAGAAGAGGGGACCGATGTGCTTCATTCAGTAGTTTAGTGGTGCTTACTAATGTGCTTTTCTGAATAAAGTTTGTTTGTCTGATCTGGGTGTATGTGTCTTCTCTCCTGCCCCCTGCAGTAACCCTCTGTGTCAGGTCCCCTAGCCTCCCTCCATCTTCTCATTTTGCCACATTTGTCTGCCTCCCTGGCTTCGCCTTCTTTCTGGGAGGGAAAGAAAAATGAAGTCATAGATTTCCAGTACAGTTAAGGCAGGGCACAGGAATCAGGAAGAAAACTCCCTGTGTCTGTCCCTGACTGAGGCTGAAGGGAATTCCAGAAGCTCCCACCCCTGCTCTCAATGGGCCCTCTGTTTGGGAAGTTCCACTGCCTGATAGGCAGGCACAGAATGACTATGGTCACGGAACCAGAGGGTCCTGTTCTGGTCCAAGCCCATCATATTACAGAAGGGGAGATGAACCCCAGGGTGGAGTGGCAACTTGCTTAATGTCACAGAGCTGACTGGGGCCAGAGTGGGGTCTCCTGGAGCCCAGGTTCTGGTTCTTTCCTGCAGATTATCGTTCTGGTGTTGCCTTCTAGACACACCCAATCTGGTCCCCTCTCTCTGCCTTCCAGCCTCAGCCTGCTGACTGAGGTTCCCTGGAAAGGGCTGGAGGGCAGTTAACAGGCTTCTTGTCGGCTCCTCCCTCCTGTGACCTGGGCCTGATGTCCACAGCCGGGACATAGAGTTCTGCTGGCAGATCTCAAAGCACACCTAGAACAGCTCCAGGCAGGGATCTGATGCTGTGTGTGCTCCACACCCACTCTCTTCAAAGCACCCTCCTCAAAATACAGCACAGGGCTTCCCTGGTGGCTCAGTGGTTAAGAGTCCTCCTGCCGATGCAGGGGACACGGGTTCGTGCCCCAGTCCGAGAAGATCCCACGTGCCGCAGAGCGGCTGGGCCCATGAGCCATGGCCGCTGAGCCTGTGCGTCCGGAGCCTGTGCTCCGCAACGGGAGAGACCACAACAGTGAGAGGCCCGCGTACCGCAAAAAAACCCAAAAACAAACAAACAAACAAAATACAGCACAAACTCTCTCTCTCTCTCTCTCATCCTCCTCTTCATGGTTTGCATTTCCAGGTTGGAGGAGAATGCCACCAGCTGCCCAAGATCCTCCCTTTCTCTCCTCTTCCCTCTGTGTCAATTAGTGAATATCACACGAAATAAAAAGTGGCCTTTATGCAAAGGCTGGTAAGCCACCTGCTCTACTTTAGCTCGGTGGAATATTTGCAATTGAAAATGTTGCATTACCTTATTTGATCTTGTCACCCGTCTTAGAGGTTGGCATTGTTGCCCCCATTCAATAGAAGAAATAGAGCCCCAGAGAGGAGAAGGCCTTATCTATGGTCACATAGCTGGCAAGTGGCAGGACTGGGCCTGGAAAGAAGATGTTCTCTTACTATCCCCAGCAGCCAGTTGCTAAGCCCTGTGGGCCTCTGGGCAGGCTCTGAGGTAGAGGTGGAGTTTGGTTTTCCCTCCTAGAGACCAGGTGTTCAGGAATGGTCTAATCTGACATTTCCTGTTTAATGCTGGGGGCACTTTGAAATAAGACACTGCTCCTTGGGGACATAACTGAGCCCATTTGGGTCTGGGGAATCCGAGGGGTTTGTTCATTTCTATCTATTACTTTTCCTGCTTTTCTAGGGATGGGAGTGGGATGGTCAATGGTGAGGAAGGAGAATTAAGAATTCCATTTCAGGCATAGAAAGGAAAGGGCAGGGATATGGGAGAAAGGTCTCGTTAGCACTATTTATATTTTTATTGTTTGTTACAATTGTTATTTGTAGAATAAAATAGTAATATATACCCATTAAATTTTTTTACCTGTACAGAAGTGTACAAAGTAAAAAGAGAAGTCATTCGATCATCCTAACCTCACACCTGAGCAATAAGCCATTGTTCACTATTAAGCCTTCTTCCTTAATTTTTATAACTAACGAAATATCTGGATGCTCACCCAAATACACACATATACATTCAGGCTCTTCTACAACTTGCTTTTAAAATTTAGCAATAATATAGTTCTAAACACTTTCTAATGTTCTATAATATAATAATATAGCTCTAGTCCTTTTAATTTAATTTTATTATTTTTTTGGAGAAAGAGTTCCACTACCACAGTGGGAATTTTTATTTTATTTTATTCTTTTTTTAAAATTTATGTAATTTATTTATTTTTGGCTGCGTTGGGTCTTTGCTGCTGCTCGTGGGCTTTCTCTAGTTGCAGAGAGCAGGGACTACTCTTCTCTTCGTTGCGGTGCACGAGCTTCTCACTGCGGTGGCTTCTCTTGTTCTCTTGTTTGAGCACAGGCTTTAGGCATGTGGGCTTCAGTAGTTGTTAGTTGTGGCGCACGGGCTTAGTTTCTCCACGGCATGTGGGATCTTCCCGGACCAGGGATCGAACACTTGTCCCCTGCATTGGCAGG
>NW_020185331.1:1391209-1427139 GCF_003031525.2 Neophocaena asiaeorientalis asiaeorientalis
TTTTTTTTTTTTTTTGCGGTAAGCGGGGCCTCTCACTGTTGTGACCCCTCCCGTTGCGGAGCACAGGCTCAGCGGCCATGGCTCACGGGCCCAGCCGCTCCACGGCATGTGGGATCTTCCCGGACCGGGGCATGAACCCGTGTCCCCTGCATCGGCAGGCGGACTCTCAAGCACTGTGCCACCAGGGAAGCCCTCTTTTGCTATTTTTATTACCTATGCTCCAGATGAAGCTTGTTTATTTGTGTGTGTGCTCTTGCCTGACATTTGTATCATGGATGGTAATTCCGGACGCAGAATAAATTGGGAAGTTTTCCATCTTGTTCTGTTCTCTGGAATAATTTAACCATATCATTTTACTGATGGGTTTAATAAAATTGTCTACAAAATAACCTGGTCCTGATGCCTTTTAGGAAGCTTTTTTTGTTTTATTTATTTGTTTTTAGCCAAGCTGTGCGGCTTGTGGGATCTCAGTTCCCCGATGAGGGATTGAACCGGGGCCATGGAAGTGAAAGCCTGGAGTCCTAACCACTAGGCCACAAGGAAACTCCCTTTTAGGAAGTTTTTTGGTTAATTCTCTCAGTTTCGTTGATGGTAATTGGTCTATGCAGGGTTTTTTGTGGCTCACCTACTGCCTTTCCATTCGTGGCATTTTTATTCAAGTTGTCTCTCCCATTAATTCTCTCATCTAATTCTCCAATTTAGAATGAGAACTTTTTGAGGGAAGAATTCCAGGCTATTCTTCTCTATATTCCCATGAAAGGCACATAATAAGTAGTTATTTGGTGGAATGAATGAATATTGGTGTTTAGCTGCTGTAACAAACACACCTCAACATTTCAGTGGCTTAATATAACAAAAGTCTATTTGTTGTTCACATACAAATCTATTTCTGCCTCACATAGTTGTCCATTGTGGATATTCCAGGTCAGTGGGAGGTTTCCAGGATGTGATGATTCAGGGACTTAGGCTCCTCCCACTTTGTGGCCCCGCCATCCCCTCTGCTTTGAGCTGGCATTTGGGAGAAAAGCGGGAGGAGTAGATTTCCGACATTTAAATGCCTTGGACTAGAAGTGACTCTCATCACTCACTTCTTTTGGGGAGTCACATGACCGAATAACCTATATGCAAGGAGGCTGGAAGATGTAGTCCATGGTGGGGCAACAGCTGCCCGGCTATACAACTCTATACCCTGGAAGAGGGAAAAGGACTTTTGGGTGGACAGTTAACTGCTTCTTTGCTGGGAGGCCACAGGTTTTATTGCTGAGGTTTTCATTGCCTTGCTCTTCGAGACTTTTTTTGCCCCTGTGTTTGATGAATGGTTGTTTTCATGGCTGCCAAGAGCTGTTGAGTAAGAGTATAACAGCAGACATTCATTTCCGTGCTGTGTTTGTCCAACAACTCACTGTGTCACAGCTGGAAAACTCATTACTCATGAGGGCTTCTTTCCCAGGTACAAGAACATAAAGATGTTATTTATTGAACACTTTTCAGAGCAATGGCAGTGAGTTATTAATCCAAAAATATACCCAGATATTAAGTTTAAATACTAGAGTAAACCCAAATATTAAAGAGAATCTAAAAATACATATCAGTCAAATGTTTCTTTCATTTATTCATTCATTTAAAAAAATTGAAACAGTTCCTGTAAGATAAAATTTCACGCAGAAATTCTCCGTTTTAAAGTGTACAATTCACTCTAATTAGTGAATTAGTATATTCACAAAGTTGTGCAACTATCGCCACTATCCAATTCCAGAACATTTCCATCGCCCGAAAAAGAAACGCTGTACCTATTAGTCACTCCCAATTCCTTCTTCCCGCCAGTCCTTGGCAGCCACTAATCAATCTACTTTCTGTCTGTATGGACTCGCCTGCTCTGGACATTTAGTGTAAATGGAATCATACAATATGTGGTCTTTTGTGTCTACGTAGCATAATGTTTTCAAGGTTCATCTATGTTGTAGCATGTATCAATACTTCATTCCTTTTAATGATAAATATTAATATTCCACTGAATGAATATATCACACTTTCTTTATCCATCATTCCTCCATTTAAAATTTTTAAAAATTGTGGCAAAATACACATAACATAAAATTTACCATCTTAACCATTTAAAAAAAATAAGTTTATTTATTTAGGCTGCGTTGGGTCTTTGTTGCTGCACACAGGCTTTCTCTAGTTGCGGCGAGCAGAGGCTACTCTCCGTTGCGGTGCACTGGCTTCTCATTGCGGTGGCTTCTCTTGTGGAGCACGGGCTCTAGGTGCATGGGCTTCGGTAGTTGTGGCTCGTGGGCTCAGTAGCTGTGGCTTGCAGGCTCTAGAGCGCAGGCTCAGTAGTTGTGGTGCATGGGCTTCATTGTTCCACGGCATGTGGAATCTTCCTGGACCAGGGATCAAACCTGTGTCCCCTGCATTGGCAGGCAGATTCTTAACCACTGCACCACCAGGGAAGTCCCCATCTTAACCTCTTTTTTTTTTTAAACCCCACATTTGTTTTTAGTTATTTATTTTTGGCTGTGTTGGGTCTTCGTTTCTGCGCGTGGGCTTTCTCTAGTTGTGGCAAGCGGGGGGCCACTCTTCATCGCGGTGCGCGGGCCTCTCACTATCGCGGTCTCTCTTGTTGTGGAGCACAGGCTCCAGACGCGCAGGCTCAGTAGTTGTGGCTCACGGGCCTAGTTGCTCCGTGGCATGTGGGATCTTCCCAGACCAGGGCTCGAACCCGTGTCCCCTGCATTAGCAGGCAGATTCTCAACCACTGCGCCACCAGAGAAGCCCCCTTAACCATTTTTTAAATGGACAGTTCATTGGTATTAAATATGTTCACGCTGTTGGGCAACCATCTTCAGAACTCTTCTCATCTTGCAAAACTGAAAGTCTGTACTCATTAAATAATAAATCTCCATTCCCCCTCCCTCTAGCCCCTGACAACCACTATTCAATACTTTCTGTCTCTATGAATTTCACTGCTCTAGATACCTCATATAAGTGTAATCATACAGTATTTGTCTTTTTGTGACTGGCTGAGCTCTTCACTCAGCATCAATGTCCTCAAGGTTCATTCATGTTGTAGCATGTGTCAGAATTTCCTTATTTTTTAAGTAAAAATAGCCCATTGTGTATGTATACACCACATTTTGTTTATCCATTCATCCATTAATGGACACTTGGGTTGCTTCCACCTTTTGTGATTATAACTGCTGTGAACATGGGTATACAAATATCTCTTCGAGACTCTGCTTTCAGTTCTTTTGGGTATATGCCCAGAAGTGGCATTGCTGGATCATATGGTGATTCTGTTTAACTTTTTTAGGAACTGCCATATTGTTTTCCATAGAGTCTGCACCATTTACGTTCCCACCAACAGCACACAAGGTTCTTGTTTCTCCACATCCTCACCAACACTTGTTATTTTTTGTTTTACTCATTTATTTTAAAACAAGCATTCATTGAGCACCTACTATCCCAGGGCTGTGCTATATACTTGGCAGAAACTGGGACTGGCAAGATGTTAAGTCACAGTCCCCCTGCTCTCAGGAATTCAGGACACAATGAGGGAAATAGTCACGTTCAAGAGAAAGATTGAAATGCAAGGTGAGGGACTTCCCTGGCGGTCCAGTGGTTAAGACTCCGAGTGTCCACTGCAGGGGGGCGTAGGTTTGGCGCCTGGTCGGGGAACTAAGATCCTGCATGCGGCACGGCCAAAAAAAAGAAAGAAAGAAAGAAAAAAGAAATGCAAGGTGATAGGTGCTTAATAGAGATGAAAGAGTTCTGTGTAAACACATAGGAGGAAGTGAGGAATTATTTGGGGAAGTCTTTACAAAGAACCTGATATTCAAGCTGGATGTTAAAAGGTGAGCAGGGGGAGATGAGGTGGAAGGAAAGGTAATCTAAGCCGACAGAGCAGCACATAGCAGCCAGCCTCCAAGATGGCCTCCAGGATGGCCCCGATAATTCTCACCTCCTGGTAGTTATGCTGTTGTATAATCTTCCCACTATGCATTGGAATGTTGACTAGTTCGCACCCGTAAAACCAACAGGATACTGTGAAAGTGACAGTGTGTGACTTTTGAGGATATGGCATAGAAGACCTTGTAGCTTCCTGCTTTGCTCCCTCTTGGATCTCCTGCTCTGCGGGAAGTCAGCCTCCATGTCACGAGGACACTCGTGATGCCTTCTGAAGAGTCCCAGGTGGAGAGGAACTGAAACCCCTTGCCAGCCTGTCAGCACAAGAGCCAGCACCAACTGGTCTGCTATGTGAGGAAGCCAATCCTCCAGCCCCATCAAGCCTTCAGATGACAGCAGCCCTGGCCAGCATCTGAGTACAACCTCACAAAAGCCCCTGGGCCAAAACCACCCACCAAGCTGCTTGCAGTTTCCTGCAAAACCCACCCAAAAGCCAAATAATACATATTTATTATTGTTTTAAGCCACTAAGTTTTTTGTTTTTTTGCGGTTTTGATAAGCCAGTAAGTTTTGAAGTAATTGTTACACAGCAAGAGGTAACTAATGCAGCTAGAAGCATGAGAAGATCTGGTGTATGCAAGAAACGGTGGCATGAGAGACCATCGCCAGAAACCCCAAGTTTAGAGAGGCTTCTGAACAAGTCTGTGTAAGAGTGGGTGAGAGCGCCATCTGGTGGAGAAAGCTGTGCTTAGACATTCCCTTCTCTTCCTGCTCATATTTTTCCAGCTTGTTCTACCTAACATTTCTTGCTAATATTTCTCCAAGAGCCCCAGTGAAATTCAATTATATGGACCATATACACCCTTGCTTATAGATTCAAAGACTAACCTCTGAAAAATGTCATGTTAAGGTATTAATTATCCTCTTTTTCTATTTTATTTTCTCCCTTAGTCTCTCCCACCTATCAGCTATCCAGGGGAAAACATCAGTGGCACCAGGATTTGAGGCAAGAAGTGAAGACTCAGAATGCTGGAGAAGGGAAAGAAGGAACCAGGAGAACTTGATTATGAAAAATCAGAGTCAGTTCCCAGAAAGCAGACTCCAGTTGACCAGTCTCTAGTTACCAGGGGAAGTCTTTGTTCATTGATGGGCCATGACTGTTGTCCTTTTCTGGTCTTTAGAGCCTTTTTGTATTCTCCAGTGTTTTCCTCAAATAATGTCTAGGAGTTCTGGAATAATATCTCTCAATTCTATAGCTGGCAGGAGAGAGAACCAATAAAACTACTAGCTACAGTCAGCCTGAGGCCAATGGTCCAGGCAGACCTAAGAAGGAGGGATTTCAAAGAAAGTGAAATCTACCTTTGGAGTAAATTACTGAAGGTGGAATTACAGGTAATTATAATGAAGAAAAAACATTCTTCTTTCTCTGCTTCTCCTAGCCTCATCTTAAAGGAGAGGCAGAGTCCATCAGACAAGCCTGGCCCAGCCACAAAGCCAGGCCCATTCCTCTAAAAAGCAAGGGGATTTCTGAATATAGTTTAGTGGTGAGTGGCTGATTTGTATCTGTCTACCATCTGGCTGTTTGGAGGGGGAAGTGATTACTTCTGGCTGGGGCAATCAGGGAAGGAGTGTAGACATTTGACTCCTGCCCAGATGAATGGGTTGGATTTGGACCCAAGCACAAGTGGGAGAAGGGCATTCCTCCCGGAGCTCACAGCACAAGCAATGTGTAAGGAGACCAGAATGCAAGGGGCACTTGAAGGTAACAATGGAGGAGTTCAGTTGGCTGAAGTTAAGAGGCTCCTGTAGGGAAGTAGCAGGGGATGAGGCCAGTAAATGCAGACTAAGGTGGTGATGGTATGGTTGGGGGAACCAGGGTCAGATGACACAGAGGTTAAAATCCCAGCTCACAGTTGCATACTAGCTGAGAGACACCGAAGTTCCTTGACAAATCTCAGATTCCTCATCTGTTGAAATGGCGATAACCCTAATAGCGTTGTTGGAGGAGGACTAGCTAAGATAATGCCTACAGAGAGCTTAGTCCAGTGCCTGGCGCCTGGTAAGCCCTCCGTAAATAAATGTTAGTGTTATTATTATTAATGCAAAGGCATCCGATGCCTGCTTTAAGGGCGATTAACCGGGCAACACAGTGAGAAGTGGGTTGAATTGGGAAGAGCTTGCCCAGGACCCTGTACACAGTAGCTACTCAGGAAACGCTGAACGGAATTGCATTCTCTGCTAGGCATCGGGCAAGCAGGGATATGGTTTCTGCCTTTTGTAAGCTCACGGTCCCCAGGGGGTGAGGTAAGTGCCAAATTTGGTGGGGGGAGGATGCAGACGTAAATTCTTCAGATTAGCTTCTCTCCAACTGTTCCCTGCCGGAATCCAAAACGACGCGGGGACAGCGAGGGGTGGGGTTCCCTAAACTCCCAGGGTTTAGCGAACCGCCGTCGGGTAGGACTACAGCTGAGCCCAGGATCCTGGCTGAGGAAGAAAAGGCGCGCAGGCGTAGTGCGGACGAGGGCGCTCACCTGTCCTAGAGCGGGCGGAGCTAAACCCGGGAGGCGGGCGGGAGGCGGGGCGGGAGCGATGACGTCAAGGGCACGCCGCCGCCGAGCAATCGCGTCCCGGAAGCGGCGGCGGGGAAGGCGGCGGAGGTTCTCAGTACTGCGACTTCAGAGAGGCCTTGGGAAGAGGCGCGTCGTGGTGGGGCGGGCCTGAGGAAACACGCTAGGGTCCAGTGGCCCTATCAGTGCCTCCTGGCCGTCCCCGCATCTTCCCCACCGTCGCAGCGACCGCTTAGGTGAGGTGCCACCCCCACCCCACTCTGGTGTGTCCGCCGACTGTGCGGAGTTGGGCGCCAGAACGCCGCGGGGGCCGCCACCTGCTGGCCCAGCGACCTTGGGTGTGGTCTTATGTGGTTTGGGTCTCAGGGCCCCGTCCGGCTCCCTGGGCTGCAGGGGTGATGGACCGGCCTCTGCCGGCGCAGACCTCCTTCACCCTTTCCTGGGCTCTTACCTCGCGCCCGCCTTGGGTCCTTTCGTCCTAGCTCCTCCTGAGGGGGTCTCGGGTTCCTGGTGGCCCCTTTGTTACCCTCCCCTTCAAACACCCTCCTCCCCACGTCGTCCCAGATCGCAGCCCCTTGCCTGGAACTGGCTTTTGTTGCTGTGGGCCAAGGGTCTACCTCCTTGTTTACTGCTTAGCGTTTGGGTCGGACTTTGAAATTAGGAGAGACGGTGAGAGTTCTGTGGCTGTCCCCATCAGAGAAGAGAAAAGGGAATGGGGTTTTATGGAAGGTGATGACTGCCCCGTAGGGTTCAAGGGGAAAAAGGGGCGGGTAATGGGCAGAGATGGTTCAGGAGATTGTTGGGAACAGAAGGGAGAGGGAAAGCTTAGAGCATGCAGCAGGGCGGAAGAAAGCTCTGGGGTCCTGGAGGGTGGGCAATTAATTCACTCACTCAGCGAGCATTTATTACATTCCCATTGTGTGCGGAAACAGTGGTGAATGGAAGACGTAGTCTTTGACCTGCTGGAACTCAAAGTTAAGAGGGGCAGACTGGCAAGAAAGAAGGGAGTTTTGCTTTGGTGTGATAAATGCTGTTAGGGTACTGAGTACATGATCCTTTGGGAGCATTGGGGAGGGTCTCCCAGTCCAGACTGGAGTTGTTGGCAAAGACTTCTCAGAGCAAGGGAGTGGTGTTTAAGCCGATACCTGAGTGATGAGTAGAAATTAACTAAGTAAAGAGTGGGAGAAAAATATTTCAAGACATCGTTTCACTTGAGACCCCAGGCTGCCTCTCACCAGCAACCATGTGTGCTTGGTCTTTATGGTTTATACTCTTGATGGGTCTGTGGGGAAAAGAACATTAGATGGAGAGTCAGAAGAGCAGGATTTTATACAGTTGACCCTTGAACAACGCAGGGGTTAGGAGCGCTGACCCTCTGTGAAGTCAAACATTGGAGTATGACTTACAGTATGCCCTCCCTCCACGCAGTTCCTCCGTATCCGCCGTTGGGCATCCGAGGATTCAACCGACTGCAGATGGTGTAGAACTGTAGTATTTACTGTTGGAAAAAATCTGCATAAAAGTGGAACCGTGAAGTTCAAACCCATGTTGTTCAAGGGTCAGCTCTATCTGGGTCATTCACTTCACCTTGCTGAATGTGTCTTCCTCTGTGAAATAGGCTTTCCACCTGTAGCCCTGCCTACCTCATAGGTTTATTATGGCACCACATGAAATAATGCAAGTAAAAGTGTGTTGGGCATTGGAAGTGCAATGCAAGTGTCAGGAATTCTTATGGTTACAGGATGCAGACCTCAGAGCGAGAGGGGTGTGGGCCAGAGGTGAGCCCCAGCATGGTCCCCGAGGCTCCCCTGGAGTCTCCAACTGCTCCTGCCAAGTCCCCGGCGTTTGATCTTTTCAACTTGGTTCTGTCCTACAAGAGGCTGGAGATCTACCTGGAACCTCTGAAGGATGCAGGTGATGGTGTCCGGTATTTGCTCAGGTACAGATTTTATTTAGGGTTGCTCTAACCTGCTGGGCCTTCTGCCTTCCTGCTTTGTAGTTGCGCTGGCCACTCAGGCAGTGGCTGGGTTATCCTTTCTGCGCTGGTGAAGAGCAGTTCTGGGAGGTCCTTTGGGCCTCTGGGCTTATTCTAGACCCTGTGTCTCAGGCCCAACCCAGGAGAGGCAGGCACTGGGAACCATCTGGCCTTTCACCAGGGTTTCTTCTTTGTGGCTGAATAAGCTCATACCTCAGGACTGCTAGCTAGCCTTGACCATTGGGCCTTTTATATCCAGAGCAGGCTTTTTTCCCTTCTCTCCCAACATTAGCATAATTCATATTAAAATTAAGATGCAAATAACTATGAATAAACAGACACTATTTTCACTAATCCTTTAGGATTATGGCTCTCAAAAGTTTTTGTTCCTGTTCTGCTTTGATTTTCATCCTTGGTAATTTTCTTTTTTCTCCTTTCAGCTCACTTTATTTCTTATGCTAAAGTATTTAAAATTATAGATACATACCACTCTGCTCCCTAAACACATTATTTAGTTTGTCTCTAAATAATAATGACTCTTTTTAAAAAAATAAGGTAACATCATACCTAACACAATTAACAATGATTCCTTGATGTCGCCCTATACCCAGTTCATATTCAGATTTTCTCAGTTGTGCCAAGAATGTCATTTACCATTGTTTTGGTCAAATCAGGCTCCGATCCAGCACCACGCATTCTGTGTGGTTATGTCTCTTAGGTCTTTCTGAATTAAATGGTCTCTTTCACTAAATGGTCTCTTTCACGACACTGACTTGCTGGAGAATTTCCTACCTAGTTTTGTCTGGTTGCCGCTTCTTCCTGGTGCAGACTGGAAGTTAAATTTAAAGGTTGGATTAGATTTGAGTAAAAAAAAAAATTTTTTTGTTTATTTTTTGTGCAAAGGTTATGTGTTCCTAATACTGCATTGTTATGGAAGTCACATAAAACCAGCTTGTCCTAAAGAGCAGATGTTCTTCATCTACAGCCTGTGGGTGGGGCTCTCGGGGTCAGTGAATCTCCTGAACCTGCATGTAAAGTTGTGTGGGCACACATGTGTGTATTTCTAGGGAGAAGCTTCTAGTTTTTGTCAGATTCTTTTAAAGGCCTTCAACCGTCTCAGATGCCTGAGAGACGCAGGTAGGAGACAAGGGCGGGTCGGGTTGGGTTAACCTCTCAGGGTGCTCTGGAGTATTTTTTCTTACCTCATTCTGGAAATAGTGGGAGGTTTATTTTTAACTCTGACCAATGCCCTGAGTTTTTCTTGTTCACCCCAGAACCCCTTTAATTTATGGCATTATCCCTAGAGATGAGCTGGTCAGTGTTCCAGAGCAATGTTCTCTACTTTTAGATGACTATACTGTTGGTGTAAGGAGTAGGGAGATGGTGTAAGGAGGGGCTCGCTTTGTAATCCCACCATGACCAACTAGCTGAAATGAATTGTGGTCTTCCTTAGGGGAGTGTGTGGGCTCTGGAAAGCACGGGGCTGTGCTCTCTGGCGTTTTCTACTGTGTGTGTGTACACGCGCGCGCATGCACCTGTGCATGCAAACATGTGTGTATGTATATACGTGTGTATGTATGTATGTGTGTTTTGCCTTTTCGTGGCAAAGCACAAAAGTTAAATATATCCTGCCCTTCTCCTTTTCCAGCACTGGTCTCTTAGTGCTTCTTGGCGCTAATGTATTAGGATTTTTTCATTTAATGAAATTAGAAATCTGAGGATGTGGTGGGATTGGCTAAGCTGGATGGAGGAGGAGCCTCGGGACTCAGAAGCCCCCAGGAGCTTATGGTCTCCGAGCCGCTGGGAGATGGAGCGCTGGTCTGTGAAAGTGGCTGTCAGATTAGTTTGTGTGTTTGGTTGTTCTTTTCTTAGTAAAGAGGATTTGACTTTGCAGAGGGATCTAATCTTGAGCTTCTATGAGGTCTGAAGCCTGGAGCTACAGTAGATTTTTAAAAGACTTCTCTCTTCTGGGATCAGCTACTCCGGTAGGTGGGTCTCCATGACCAAAGTGTCGGTAAAGACAGATAGAATGGGAGAGGCTGGGAATTCCCTCGCGGTCCAGTGGTTAGGACTCTGTACTTCTACTGTAGGAGGCACAGGTTCGATCCCTGGTTGGGGAACTAAGATCCCACATGCCACGTGGCATGGCCAAAAAATAAACAAACAGATCTTTAAAAAAAAAGAGAGAGAGAGAGGCGCTTTAAAATGAAAGCGATCTCAGTGGCTGTGTGCTATTTTTATTTCTGAGATGGGATTGGCCTTACACCTGACTTAATTTGCTTTTACCCTGGTAGCAGCCACTAGATGGGTCTGAGGCCTAATTAGGGTGGTGTAGTTGGAGTGTATGGAATTTTAAGACAAAGGCAGAGAGAGGTCATTTCACTCCCTTACTCATAACTCTTGTTTAAAAAAAAAGCACCCCAAAATTAGTTAACCTCATTTAGTAACTGTGAAATATCCCAGTTAGAGCAAAAGAAAATGCATTGAAGTTCTGAATACATTGCAACTTACCTGTTGATTTTTCTATTTGACTCTCTCCTCTGAGGGCCCACCTTATATCCACTGACACTGCTCTTTAGAATATAGGTGTCAGTGGCTTCGTGATTACGTCTGTGCTCCCTTTACCCTGTTAAATGTCCTTTATCAAGGACTAAGCCAGCACCGTTGCTCGTCCTCAGCAACCTGTCTCTGATTTTCTTTCCTCCGTCTTTGGGGGCTTCTGCTTGGCATTTGGTGGTGGTGGGAGCTGGGTCTGTGTTTGCTTCTAAAAGTTCCAGTTCACTTTGGGTGTGTTTGCTGAGGGAATGCCAACCCTGGTTTTGTCTTCATTTTTTATATGTTGAAATGAAACCTTTATTATTTTCTTTCCTTTGGAATTAATGTATGTTTAAAACAAACTCTCAAAATCACAGAAATAAGAGAACGTCGCAAATAAGGTCAAAGAAATCCTTTACATTTTGTTCTCTCAGTTTCCACATTAGATGAGTCTTGTGCAGGAAGCATGTGTTCTTACAAAACTGTAAAAAAAAGAATACGTTACATATCAGCTCTGTCTCAGTAAATACAAAGAATAAAGGAAAACTCTTAAAGAAGAATGTCCTCGGCACCTCTTAAAGAGAATAGAGCCTTACAAAACACAGGTTAAACAGGGTTATAACATTAACAGATAATTTCATAAATGCTTCCTCCTCCTGGGAAAAGGTTCTACAGGTCTTCTGGTTCTGAGAGGATGCCCTTTCTCACCCCGGGGCCTAAGGTGTGGCCTCAGCTCCTCTCCCGGTCGCCTGTCCAAGTGAGAGACCCACTTTTCATTTCTCCCTGATCCTCCGAGCTCCAGGGCCTCCTCTTCCTCCTGGTTTTGAAGACCCGCCTGTGTGCCCGTCTCCCCTTCCTGGCTGGAGGGGCAGCTGTCTTCAGTGACCAGGACTCTCTGTGTTGTAGGTGGCAGACACCATTGTGTTCCTTGCTGACCTGCCTGGGCCTCAACATCTTGTTCCTCACCTTGAATGAGGGTAAGAACCAGGGGCCAGGGGTTTTTTGTGAATGAATGTGGGGAGGAATTCTGAGAAGCGGCCCGTGTGAGGGAGCCGCCTGTGTCGCCATGGAGTTGGCCTCCCTCTGTGTCTGCTCGATATCAGAACACAGGCTCCTGAGAGACCCACCCTGGGCTAGAATCCTGGCCGGGCCACTGGTGTGACCTTGGAAGTTCTTTAACCTGTCCATTAAGGCCTAATTTTCCTCATCTCTGAAGGGAGGATAGTAACAGTGCTTTCCTCAGAGGGTCGTTGTGAGGAATGAGGTAATCTATGTATAACACTTAACACAGTTCCTGACACAGAATAAGCAGTCAGTACATTATAGCTGTTATTATTATTTCCTTCTGGACTGAATGCTGATGTATTAACCTTTTCCCATTTTGGTTTCTGGGGTCATTTGGGGACATGACATGGGGTGAAGGTACTAGGAAGGTGAGCTGATCAGGGATTTTTGCCACATCTGTTGATTTTCTCTGGCTCAGCAAGTGAGCCTGGCCGGGGCTGCTGGGCAGTCACCAGTGGTGAGGGGTCTGTGGCATGAAGCCTTTGAGGTTGATGTGTGGATGGGTGGGTAGCTGGTGGGGTCCTGGGTAGTGCTGTCTCCTGGGGACCTTTTATGACAAGGTATGCTGGGACCCAGCCCTTTTATTCGGAACTGGCAGATGGCTGCAGAAAAAGCCAAACCCCTCAAGGGAAATGAGTGAAGGGCCTGGGGCAGAATGTTCTGAGGAGCTGAGTCCTTTCTTCATGCGTTTGTTCTATTGAATTCACATTTCTCTAGTGTCTCCTTTGCCTCCTGTGGTTTCAATGGGTTGAAAATAAACCCGTTTCACATAAAACCTCATCTTCTATGTCTTAGTAGGACTCTTCTTTGTCTGATTGAAACTCAGATATCCTTCCCAGGCTGTTAGATTTTTCTAAATATATTTCCAAAGTAAATCAGTTCAGATGACAGATGTTTAACAAGCATTTACTCAGTGCCCAGTGCTCTGTTAGCTTGCTTTGGAGGGTACCATGTTAACATGGAAGAAGTTCCTTCTTTGGATTTTCTTTTAGCCTCACCATTGCTCGATCCACAGTGGTCTGTGGTATCCTAAACTCCAAAGGAAGGCTTCCAATCTGCCCTAGTGGCCCAAAGATCAGACTGTCAGTCATCGGGAGCTCCCAGCGGCCAGACTCCAGGCACGAGCCACCTGCTGTGTGCTGTGTGCTAGTGTAGTGATTTTTAATATTTTAAAAAAAGGGTCTGGGGCTACAGCAGTGACCAGATGGGGGAAAGTCCCAGCTCTTAGGAGCCTACATTCACAGAGGAGCCAACGACTGTATGTGTAATCTGCCATGCGGTGATAAGTTCTATGAGGAAAACTAAAGCTGGGTTAAGGGGCTGGAGGCCGTGGCGGGGGGCGGGGGTTCTGTTTCATACTGGGTGGTTGGGGGAGGTCTTTTGGGCAGAGACCTGGAGCAGGTGAGGGAGCGAGCACTTGGACATGTGGGTGGGCGGAGGCTCCTGGTCCTGCTCTCTGCTTATCTGCAGTGTTTTTGCTCCCATAGGTGCATGGTACTCAGTGGGTGCCCTGATGATTTCAGTGCCCGCCCTGCTGGGCTACCTTCAGGAAGTCTGCCGGGCACGGCTGCCCGAGTCTGAGCTGATGCGGAGGAAGTATCATAGCGTGAGGCAGGAGGACCTTCAGAGAGTTCGCCTGTCTCGCCCTGAGGCCGTAGCTGAGGTGAAGAGCTTGTGAGTATGGAAGGGGCCAGGGAGGTGAGGGGCCGTGACAGTACCAGCTGCCACCACACTGAGTGCTTGCTGGGCACCAGACATTGTAGTGGGCAAACCGTGGATGTTATTTCATCTTTTTTTTTTTTTTTTTATTTTCTTTTTTTTTTTTTTTTTTTTTGCGGCACATGGGCCTCTCACTGTTGTGGCCTCTCCCGTTGTGGAGCACAGGCTCCAGACACACAGGCTCAGCCGCCATGGCTCACGGGCCTAGCAGCTCCGTGGCATGTGGGATCCTCCTGGACTGGGGCATGCACCTGTGTCCCCTGCATTGGCAGGCGGACTCTCAACCACTGCGCCACCAGGGAAGCCCCTCCTTTCATCTTTTTAACAGTTCTGGGAGGTAGCTACTATGATTGTCCTCCATTTATGGATGAGGAAAAAGGCAATTGACCAAGCTGGGATGGGAATCCAGATCTAGCTGATTTCACAGTTTAGGGTCTTGACTGAACGCGCGCGCGCGCACACACACACACACACACACACGCACACACACACACGAGCCACTGCCTGGGTTCAAATCTCAGTTCTGCCATTTAATCGCTGTGACATTGGGCAAGTTACTCAGGTTCCTCATCTGTTAAATGGGATAATTATAGGCTTACCTCATAGGCGGTTGTGACAATTGAATGAGTGTCTGGTGCCCAGGAAGTCATCATCACTGTGCTGTGGAGGAACTTCTCTAAATGTGACAGAGCTGGTACTTCTGAGGAAGCACCTTAAGACTGTTGGATAACATTAACCGTAACAACTTCAGTGGCTCTCTTCAAATACAGCGGGGGTTCTCATCCCTCCCTGGGCAGCAAGGGCCTCTGTGGAGCTCCAAAGGAAACTTATAAACCAGTGGAGGGCTGGGCCCCACCCCAGAAATCCTGAGTCAGTTATCTGGAGTGGGGCCTGGGTATCTGCAGTTTTTCAGAAAACCTTTTCACTTTGAAATGATTTTAAACTTACAGAAGATTTCCAAGAATAGTACAAAGAACTCCCACATGCCCTTTACCCGGATAGAACAATTATTAACATTTTGCCACGTTGGCTTCATCTATCTCTCTACACTAAGACATTATTTTTTTTCTTTCTGAACGATTTGAAAGTAAGTTACAAACATCTTGCCTATTTACCCCAAATACTTCAGCATGCATTTTCTAAGAACAAGGATATTCTCTTCTATTTCCAAAGTCCTGTAATCAAAATTAGGAAACTTAACATTGATAACAGTAGCATTAGTACTATTGTCTAATAATTGTTCATGATCAAATTTTGCCATTTGTATTAATAAGGTCTTTTATATAAATTTCTCCTGATCTAGGCTCCAATCCAGACTCGTGCATGACATTTAGTTTTTATGTCTCTTTAGTCTCCTATGAACTGGAATAGTTCCTTGGTCTTTGTTTCTCATGACTTGACATTTTAAAATAGAACATGTTTATTATTTTGTAGAATTTCTCTGCATTTGTGGTAGTTTGGTTCCTCATGATTAGATTCAGGTTCTGCATTTTTGGCAGGAATGTGACAAGTGACATTGTCATTGTATCATATCAAGAGGTACATGATGTCACTGTCTGTTATGGGAGATACTAACTTTGGTCACCTTGGTGCAGGTTTCTCCACTGTAAAGTGACCATTCATTTTACCCTCTGGAGTTAGTAATCTGAGGGGGGATACTTTGAGACTTTGTAAATATCTTGTTCCTCATCAAATATACACCCACTACATCGAAATCCATTGATAGGTCTTACTTTCATCAATTTATTACTATGATGGTTGCAAAGGTGATTTTCTAATTGTCATTATTACCTGACATTCTATAAGAAAGAGCTTTTCCTTATTATCAATATGAACGTAGGAATTTTAAATTTTATTCAATGGGTTATAATTTATTATTGTCATTGTTAATTTTGATCTCAGTCCTAGATTTGTCAATGGAGCTCTTTTGAACTGGCCCCTGTGTTCTTTCAATGTGTCCCCATCATTTTTGAGTGCTTCCTTATTCTGTGGTACAACAGAATGTTCACATTCATCTTGCACATTCCCTGCCCTGTTCTAGAATCAGCCATTTCTCCGAAGAGCGCTTCAGAAACCAAGATCTGGGTTCTCATTTCACAAGCATGTGCTCTTTGCTTTTGGGGGGCATCCATTTAAAAAAACTCTTCATGTCAGTCTACCTTACCTCCCAGGTGGAGACACATTGCTCTACATCCTGCCATTTATCCTCACAGCTCCAGTGCATCTGGGAGGTGGGTACCCTGCTCCTCCTATTATAGAGGAAAACTGCATCCTTGGAAAAGTTAAGTAGCCAGCCCAACATCAACATCTAGGAAGAGACCAAAGCAGGAACCTTGGCAAGGGTTCAAAAAAGGGGGCTGAAGTGTACGAAGTTTCCCCAAACTCTCTGATCCCTCTGGGTGAGGCAGGGCGTATAGCTTGCACAAGCCCCCTATGTTGTGTCTGCAGCTTGATCCAGCTGGAGGCCTTCCTGAGCCGCCTGTGCTGCACTTGTGAAGCCGTCTACCGCGTGCTGCACTGGGAGAACCCCACCGTGTCCTCACAGTGAGTGCCCGTCCCGCTCCCACCACCGCTGCCCTGGGGACCCCAGGCAAAGCCAGCTGCCTCGAGAGGGCTCCTGTTGCCCTAGCTCAGGGGAAAAGAGCCCACTAGGCTCTTGTGTGCAGACCTGTACGTAGGCTTGTGGGCTTGAATGTGCTGCTTTTGTTCAGACACCTTCTTTTAGGTGTGGTCATAATATTTTAATAATAGAAAAATAACTCACCATGGAATCTCCCACCCTGATATAGCAGCCAGTCTCATGTTTGGATTGCCTTGTAGAGTTTGTCACATGCAAATGCTCTCTATAGCTCATAGTGTATGTGAGAACCCTTTTTTTTTCACTTATTGTTATCATATAACTGGTTTTCCATGTTGCTACATAGCTTTTGGAATTACTTGTAATACAACATTAATATAGATGGTGATTATACTGTAATTTCTGGAACCATTCTGTGATATGTTTAGTCAGTTTCTACTTTTTATTACTAACCCTGTAGTGCACATTTTTATGGGTATAGCTTTAATCTTTCGAAATTTTTTTTTTCTTGGAATACTAGGATGGAACTATTGAATCAAATGAAATGAATGTTTTTAAGGCTCTTTGTATATGAATAATAATGACAACTAATACTTGTTTAGCCTTCCCCTGGTGCCAGGCACTGTGCTCAGGGCTTTCCATGGTACTGTCTCACTCTTGGTAGTAGCCCTATGAGGAAGGTGCTATTTCAGTCCTCATTTTTTTGGGCCGCACCACTGCACGTGGGGGATCTTAGTTTCCCAACCAGAAATCGAACCCACGCCTCCTGCGTTTGAAGCACGTATTCTCAACCACTGGACCGCCAGGGAAGACTTAGTCCTCATTTTACATGTGAAGGAAGTAACACTCAGAGAGCCAAGGGACTTGCATAAGGTCACACAGCAAGAAGTGGCAGAGCGGGATTCAGATCCAAGTCTGTCTTATTCTAGACTTCAGAGTCTAGATCCTGAGGAGAGAGGTGTGTTGGACCAGTTTAGGCGGCCCCGCCCATGTCAGTTGTGACCTGTTGGTGGTTGTAAATCCTTCCTCCTCCCTTTACTTTCCAGTTGTTTGCTTAGCAGATCTTGTCAGCTTATTAACTGTTCCCATAGCTGTTTGTTGCCCAGACCCCCATGTGGGTGTGCCCTAAACCAGTTTCCTTCTGATCTTACGAATTTCTGATCCTGTGGTTCCTCTCTGTCGATCCAGGTTCTATGGGGCTCTTCTGGGCACGGTTTGCATACTGTATCTGCTGCCGCTGTGCTGGGTCCTTGCCCTTTTAAACAGCACACTCTTTCTGGGAAATGTGGAGTTCTTCCGAGGTAAGCCCTGGAGAGCCTGACAGAGATGGGACCCGGCTCTGAGGGCTGGTTAGATTCCCCTTTATCTCTACGGCTGATCATCTGTTTGCTGTGCCTTCCACAAGGGGGCAGCACCACACTAGGGTCCTCCCTTGGAGAGTGGTGGGCTCTGCCTCTCAGATGTTCAGTGGGATACAGGGGAGGCTGCTACTAGGGGTCCCTTTCCCTTCCCCAGACAGATGAATCACTGCTCACATGATATGGTGGCTTCTGGGAGATGAGGGAGGGATGTTTTCCCAGTGTTGCCATCCACCTCCCAGGATGCAGCCCCCCCAGGAATTGCTGCCTCATCTCTGTGATCCCAGAGTACCTGTCTGCCGTCTGGCTTCTAAAGCACCGAAACAGTCTGGAGAGGCCTTGAGCCGTAGAAGCCTGGGCCTGTACATGTGTTGGGGTGATTGCTATACTTGTTTTCCTCCCTGTGGTTGGAAATTAATTATAGAAGCCATGATTTATCAGGCACTTACTACATTTAATCTCTCTTTAACAATCTCATGGGGTAGGTATTGGTACATCTGTCTTGTTTGTGAGGCTTGGGTTAGGTGACTTGTTCAGAGTTAGGAGGGCGACTGTTTCCTGCTGCCGAGAGGGGGTGCTGGAGGAGGCGGCCAGCTGGCTGCAGTAGTGGGTACCCCCAGAGCACTGCTCATTCCATCCTGATTCTGCCTCCCACCCTGTTCTCCTTGCTCTGGGTAGTGGTGTCTGAGTATAGGGCATCTCTGCAGCGGCGGATGAACCCCAAGCAGGAAGAGAGTGCCTTTGAGAGCCCGCCACCGTCGGATGCCGGGGGGAAGGGCGCTCTGCCGGACTGCACACCTGCACCTGCGCCCACGCCCACAGAGGTGAGTGCCCCTAACCACCCGGGCAGAGCCTGCTGCGGGTGGGCTGCCCAGCCTCTCTATTACCAGCTTGTTCATACCAAATAACTCCTGGGCTGGCCTCTGTAGTTCCTGCTCCCTCCCAGGCCCATCTCCTCTGAAGTGCTTAATGGTAATGACTATAGTTAACTAGTAACAAGAGCTACGCTGTGCTTTATCGAGTGTTTACTCTGCTGTTCCAAGTACTTTATAGACGTTAACCCCAGGAGGTGTAGGTTATTTCTGAGAATGAGATTATTCTCCTTTGTAGAAGAGAAGGCTGAGGCACAGAGTGGTTGTCCAGGGGCAGTGGGCCCACGTCTCAGATCCATGCCCTGTGGTTCTAGAGCCTGTGCTCTCAACCACAGTGCTCTCCAGCCACTGTGCGTCCTTTTGTGGCCTTGGTCCCATCTCCCTGTCCTGCTAGGTTACAGACTGCTCTCTTTCCCCTGACTTCTTCCTTTCTGGCAGTTGTGCCATTTCCTCTGAGGCGTGAACCGTTGTTTTTCTTTTCTTTTTTTTAAAAATTAGTTAATTTTTTGGTTGTGTTGGGTCTTTGATGCTGTGCGCAGGCTTTCTCTAGTTGTGGCGAGCAACTCTCTGTTGCGGTGCGCGGGCTTCTCATTGCGGTGGCTTCTCTTTCTTGCAAAGCACAGGCTCCAGGCATGCGGGCTGCAGGAGTTGTGGCACGCAGGCTCAGTAGTTATGGTGCATGGGCTCTAGAGTGCAGGCTCAGCAGTTGTGGCACATGGGCTCAGTTGCTCTGCAGCATGTGGGATCTTCCCGGACCAGGGCTTGAACCCGTGTTCCCTGAATTGGCAGGCGGATTCCTAACCACTGTCCCACCAGGGAAGTCCTTCTTTTTTTTTTTTAAATAATTTTTTTTATTTTTAAATTTTTGGCTGTGTTGGGTCTTCGTTGCTGTGCGCAGGCTTTCTCTACTTGCGGTGAGCGGGGGCTACTCTTCGTTGCGGTGCGCAGGCTTCTCATTGCGGTAGCTTCTCGTTGCAGAGCATGGGCTCTAGGCGCGCAGGCTCAGTAGTTGTGGCTCGCGGGCTCTAGAGCGCAGGCTCAGTAGTTGCAGCCCTGCATTGGCAGGTGGATTCTTAACCAGTATGCCATCAGGGGAGTCCCTTGAACCATTGTTTTGAGAAATCTGGATGCTGGCTCCGGGGAGGTGGCCTCTACCTTTGGGGCAGGGCTGCCATCTCTCTGACTGTAATAGAGTCTCTCTCCCCAGGACCTCACGCCAGGCAGTGTGGAGGAGGCTGAGGAGGCCGAGCCTGACGAGGAGTTTAAAGATGCAATTGAGGTGGGTGGCCTTCCCCGGCACCCTCAGCTGACCAGGTCAGAAGTTGGGTGGTCCTGGAGCCATGTAGCTTCTCACATTCCAAGTCTGGGTCTTTAAAGTTTTCTTATGTCCAAGTGAGAAGCTGAAACTTGCTCTGAGCTAAAACTCACTGGTTCAAAGGGTGCCACTGAACCTCCACCCATCCTTTTGCTGACCTAAGCATCTGTCCTGGGTGCCCAGGGCAGGGATGGCTCTGGAAGACTCTGGAAAATGCACTGCTGGGGGAGGTGGGTCATTTACTGCCTTGGCTGGAGACTGTGGGCTTGGTGCCTTAGATGTGGGGAAGGCAGATGTGGAGGAGGGCACTGCTGGGGTCTCTGCCTGCTCTTCTGAAGGATGAGGTCTGTAAGATGTCCCTTTGACGGGTGAGGATGGGACATTGGAGAAAGCAGTTGCATGGCCAAGTGCTAAGTCAGAGAGTTAGACAGTCTTCCTGGTTATAGGACAGTGGCTCACACTCATAGTTTGCAGAAGTGTTTTATTTGGCATGAGAAGCTTTAAAATAATTTTTTGAGCCAATATTTAAAAATGGAGAGATGGCGGTGGAAACTCTAGGTTTTCAGTTTTTCTAAAATTTCGGAAGCTCTGGGAGCCCTGAGTCTGTAGCAGTCAATGTAGCCGAGGAGTGACTGTCTCCTTTAGAGAAGTCACATAGTCCTCACCACTTCCTGTTGTCCCCGGTCACCGAGTCCTAGTGGCAGTTGCCATTTATTGTCACGTTTGCACTATGGCGTTTCTTTTTTTTTTAAATATATATTTTTAAATTTTATTTTATTTATTCTTTTTTTTTTTTTTTTGGTTGTATTGGGTCCTCGCCACTGTGCGTGGGCCCTCTCCAGCCGAGGCAAGTGGGGACCGTTCCTCACCGCGGTGCATGGACCTCTCACTGCGGTGCATGGACCTCTCACTGTGGTGGCCTCTCCCGTTGCGGAGCATGGCCTCTAGGTGCACGGCCCCCAGCAGTTGCGGCACGTGGGCTCAGTAGTTGTGTCTCATGGGTTCCAGAGCGCAGGCTCAGTAGTTGTGGTGCACGGGCTCAGTTGCTCCGCGGCACGTGGGATCCTCCCAGACCAGGGCTCGAACCCGTGTCCCCTGCGTTGGCAGGCGGACTCCCAACCACTGTGACACCAGGGAAGCCCTATGGCTTTTCTTATAGTAGGAAATCACTTCTCTTTATGTCTCTTTGTAAAGTGGGGGATACAAGAAATGGAGGTTTTGTGAGTTTTCACCAGGCCTATGATTTACACCCAGCCCGCTTAACTATTAGCCTCGTCCATGTGGGCATTTACATTTTCAACTGCTAAGATTTCTCTAAGACTTGAAGCAGCTGTGGACTCTGAGTCTTGGTGGTGGTGGTAGGGAATATATATAGCAGGGGCTTTCAAGCAGGTTTGTTCATGACCTAGAGTAAGGAACACATTTTACATCTTGACCCAGTTCACACTTATGTCTGTGAAATATGAAAAACTTAAATAAAATGAGTTTCCTGAAAAATACATTGTAAGGGATATTTTCTTTCCTGTTCAATTCTGTTCTGTTAAGATAACGACCAAATTAATTTCACCCAGTTTGAAAAACAGTAATACACAGCTTCCCCCAAGCTTATTTGATGTTGGGGTCCTTTTACAGGGGCCTCTGTTAACATCACCCTTTGGGACGTGCTCAGACAAACTCAGCATAGCACTTACGTGCTTCCTTTCCTTTGGGGGCCCCCCTCCCAGCAGCTTCCTTCTTGCTATCTTCTCTCTGTTTTCTCTCCTTCTCCCCTGCACCTTGGGAGGCAGGAGACCCACTTGGTGGTGCTGGTAAGTAGCAGCCTTGGTGAGGTGGGCAGGGGCTGGCGGGATGCGGGGGAAGGGTGGCCGAGCCGGTGGTTGCCACGCCTCTCGGGGTCCGCCATGCACACAGATCCCGGAGCCCTGCCACAAGGTGGGCAGAACTGGAAGCAGCTTTTCCCACAGGAGGATGACGAGGGGGCCCCGTGCCCGGCAGAGGATGAGCTGGCCCTGCAGGACAACGGGTTCCTGAGCAAGAACGAGGTGCTGCGCAACAAGGTGTCGAGGCTCACGGAGAGGCTCCGCAAGCGGTACCCGACCAACAACTTCGGTACGGCTCAGGGGAGGGCTGGCTGGGGGGCGCCCCGGCCGTGGGGCCAGAGGTGCTGGGTTACGAGGAGAGCAAGGAGTAAAGCTGTGTCCATAGGACCCTGGGGAGGTAGCACATGCACAGAGGGACTGAGAGGGAGGGAACATGGGTTCCTTCTTGTGTCTCTGTCCTTATTAAATCTTGAGGGAAGATGAGGAATTCAGTTCCAGAAGCGCCACTCCGGGACTGCAGAGAGGTGTGGTCCTTGAGGCAGGCAGAGCTGTGGTGGGCAGTGGAGCATAATGGCAGGGAACTGAGTGTGGAGTCGGTTTTTCCTTCTTAGTTTGAATCCCTCCTTCTGGCTCTGGATCTGGACTTTGCACTCTGCTCCCAGCCAAGGAGTCTGGGCTGGGCTGGTGCCCTGAGTGTCCCCATTTAGAAGAGTCAGGAGAAGACGAGAGTTGCAAGGCCTGGGCTGGGTCAAAGCTGAGCTGCTGCCTCTGTTTCTCAGGGAGCTGTACGGGCTGCTCGGCCACCTTCTCAGTGCTGAAGAAGAGGGTAAGTCTTCTCGAGGGTGTGTTTGCTGGGGACTTGGGACGAGATGTAGGGGAGTAGCTCGAGGTCACAGATGAAGTCTGACTGCTTGGGCCACATTGGGCCTGAGGTCTGGTCTGAGGTTTGCTCAAATGAGTGGGTCTCCGGAGCCCTGCCCTGTGCCCATGCCTTCACCAGCCTTCTCTTGGGATGTCCCATCTGGTCTCAGTCCTGCCCTGCTCGGGCACCTCCCCACTCCCATAGTTGTCCCAGGTTCTCTGGCTGGGGCCAGCTGGTGGAAAGGAGCTCCAGGTGCCCGGGGGCAGGCGATCCAAGACTGACCCTGGCTCTTGTCTGCAGCGGAACTGCAGTAACTGTGGAAACAGCTTCTGCTCTCGGTGCTGCTCCTTCAAGGTTCCCAGGTCCTCCATGGGGGCCACAGGTGAGTGGTGCAGGCTGGGGGTCTGGGCAGCGGGAGGGCGCGCCTGCCTCCCACCTCCTCTGGGGGCTGCTGTGTGTGGGCAGGGAGCCAGGGGTCAGTGAGAGGTCCAGGGAACTCGGGATCTCCTCCATCTCCCTTTAACGAAGGAAAAACGAAAACATTTGATGCGCGGACAGGAGTATATATATATATAAAACGCACCTGAATCGTGAAGCGCAGTAAGGACTACCTCCCACCGCTCAGTAAAGTTAGAAAGTAGAGCACAAGCAGCACCACCAAGGCTCCCAGCGCCAGGCCCGCCTCCTCCTGGCAGACCACCTCCTGAATTTCATTCTTTCTCATGGCCTTGGTAATGCTTTTAACTAAAAAAAAAAAAATTTCTTTTCCTTCTATAAAAGCTATACCTACTCATTGTAAACAAAACAAAAAGCCAAAGAAAGGAAAACATTCCTAATCTCTCCCAGAGAGAACTGTTAGGCGTGGACCCTTCCCGGTCATTAATGCCGTCACACACGGGATAAATACATATGCATGTTCTAAAAAAAAATGGGAGCATGTATTACATACTGCTTTGCACTATGTTACAATGTTAAATGGAGTGTCCTTTTTTCATTCTTCTGGTCATGCTAGTAACATACGCTTATTCTAGAAGATTTGGGAATTACAGAAGAAGAAGGAAGAGAAAAATAATCTTGTAATCTTACCACCCAGAGATAATAACCACTGTTAAAACATTCTGGAAAATTTTCTTCTGGTATTTTATTTAAAAAACATTTTTAAAGGTATTCTTTTGGTGCTAAAATAATTTCTAATGCATAGAACATCTGGGTGAGGCCTGCTGTTGGTATGGTCACCCCCAAAGTCCCCAGTTCCTGTGGAAAGAGAATTCTCTGAGGGCAGGCTGGTGAGCTGGGACAGCGAGCTTGTAGGCTGGACGATGGGTGGTCTGTGTGGGGCTTCGGGGAGTGGGGAGGAGGTTCTGGTGTTTGGGGTCATGAGCCAGAGGGCACGAGGAAGCATCTCACCAAGTTCTTCCTCCTTTTCAGCCCCTGAAGCCCAGAGAGAGACTGTGTTTGTGTGTGCCTCGTGTAACCAGACTTTGAGCAAGTGAGAAGAGGGCCCAGGGTCCAAGCGGGCGCCTATCCCTGGGGCCAGCAGTAGACCCCGCTCTCCCCACCCTTAGCCCCATGTGGCATATGCTGGGCAAATGTGGCCTGAGTGCTAGGTAGGCTTCCCCTTCCTGCCCTCGCTGACTCCAGCCGGGTTCTGGAGCTGTTCTCCACTCCTACGGATGGCCAGTAGTGGTTGCTCTCAAACAAGGACTGGAGTGTTTGCCCTGCTCTGCTCTGGGCTGTTAGTGGACTCAGGGTTGGGCAGGGAATGTAAGTTAGAGGGCAGCAGTGAGCCAGGCCTGGTCTCACCTGGGATCAGGGTGTCCCTGCAGGCCTGGGAATTCTAGAAGACTGGAGGTCAGAGATTGGGAAAAGAGATTCTTCCCCTGCTGGGTATTGGGCCAAGCCCCTGCCCTTTGAGAGCCTGCAGAAGGGCTTGCACGTGTCCCAGTTCTGTTCAAATGTCCCTTCAGGCATCAGGACCTCATCATTTCCCCACCAGAGGGTGTGGTGAGGGCTATCAAGACCAAAAGTACTTCTAGAAACAGGGTTGAAGTTCCCAAATTCCCCCAGAGGAGGACGTGTCTAGGAGGGCCTGGCAGAATCCTTCAGTGTTAAGCAGAGCAAAACGGGCACCCTGGCAGCTCAGAGGGCCTCAGCCCCACCTTGCAGGGACCTTGACTTACAGAATCTCAGCCCACATGTTATTCTGGTCTTTTCAGCTCTGCCCGGTAGATGCTGGGCACTCAGATCACTCCTGCTTCCTGTGTTCAGAGCCTTGGGCACCCCTTCTCTGGCCTAGAGCTACAATTCCCCTCCCTGGCCCCTTGTCCCATGGAGTGTGAGACCAGGAAGCAGAGCAGAGGTCCTGAAGCCCTCAACCTTTGGGGGCCTGAGAAGTGTAGGATCTCGCTGGGCTGGGTCTCAGATTCCAGGGCTGTTCTCCAGCAGGACAGCAGTTATGGGATAAGGCCACTTGGGGTCCCTGTCCCCTCTCCAACAATTTCACGTTCACTCTGGGCTTCTAGGGGCACAGTGTCTCTCCCTAAGCCATGAGCAGGCTCAGGCACCCCTTCCTTCCCCAGGAGCTTCCCTGCCTTTTTGAAGTATTTATTTATTTATTGCATGGTTCCCGGGAACATGTGGCACAAGGAATGGGATAAAGAGGACGGGGGCTTCTCCTACCCTAGGATGCTTCCCTGAACTCATGGGCTGCCTGGGACTCAGAACCCTGGGAGGCGGAGACGTTTCTATACCCTAAGCAGGGACACAAGGTGGCAGGTTGGGGAGACAAGGATCATCCTAGGCCAGCTTTCCCTCCAGGCCAGCCAGTCTAGGAGCCAGGGGACTTCTCCAGGCCAAGTGGGGCAAGTCCCTGGGGAGCCAGGTGGGCTTTGGTAGACCCCCTTCCTTGGGCTCCTGTGGAGATATGAGAGTTAAGGGTCCCCCTTTCCTTGGGCTCCTGTGGAGATATGAGAGTTAAGTGCTTGTGCTTTTTTTACACTGGAGAGGAACTAAAAGGATGTCTGTGTATATGGAGAATTGTCAATAAAAAGGCCTCAAGCTTCCTATGTTTTCGTCCTGGTCCTTGAATGCCCCCTCTCCCTGAGGTTGGAGAGCCAGGTCCCCCCCAGCACTGGCCGAGTTTGCAGGCCTGGGCTGTGTCTGCAAGACGGGGCGGAGGGGCTGCGGAGGCTGAAGTTGGGGTGTGAGCTGGGGTTGGGGGAGGAAAGCTGTGCCTTGCGCAGGAGGGCCTCGGCGAGATGCCTGTTGGATTGACTTGTGACCACATTGTGAGGGCTGGGGGTTGGGCTGGGGACCAGAACTTGGTAACTACTAAGCAATGCAGGCTTTAGAATGGAAAGATTGTAGCTAATCCCTCTGAGAAAGCAGAAAAGGATCAGCCCTGGGGGAGGCTGAGAACCAGCCGGAAAGAGGATTGGCTGTGAGGTGGGAAGTAGAAGCAGTTTCCTGGGAGCTAGGGTTTGGGGGTGTTTACTGGGTGCCAGGCGCTGTGATACGTGCTTTACACGTATTATTTCATTTAATCCTCAAGACGGCCCTAAGAGGTAGGCACTTTTTCTTCCCATTTTACAGGGGAGGAAATTGAGGCCCAGGGAGGTTAAGCAGTGGCTGCAAGAGGCTTGGCATGGCACTTTGCAGACCACAGCTGGATATAAGCAGTGTCTTCAAGACCTTTGGCCTGAGGCAGTAAAGGGGGGTGGAGAGACTCTGCCTTGGAGTCGAGGTCAGGTTGCAGTCACATCCTCATGACCCCATGCACGTACAACTCAGACTGCGGTGCCTGAGGGGTCCTCGCAGCACACTGAGGCCTCGGTCTGGGAACTTCCCCTAGTACGGGGGAGCCCCAGCAGGGGGCCCCAAGAGACAGGGAAGCAGCCAGAACCTTGTCCTAGCAGTTTTTACAGAAGAGCATGTTCACTTTAAAAAGTACCAAAGTGGCAAAAAAAAGTACCAAAGCGACCTCAGTAGCCTGGTAGTCCAGAGGAACAGTAAAGATGCTGGAGGAGTGGAAAGTAGGGCTTTTGAGCAAAAGGGGACAGCAGTGGTAGCACAGGCCCAGGAAGGCAGTTTTTCTCATGGAGGGCGTGTGTCACAGTAGGTCAGTTGGAGGGATGCTCAGAGATAATCCAGTCCAGCCCCTCACTGTGGAAGCCACACCATACCCATTTGAAGATGCGGGTTCCCCGCAGCATTGGAGGATGGAACCAGAAGGGACTTCCCTTAGAGCAGGAACAGCCTGCACTAGCTAGAGAGCATCCCGGTGACAGTAGAGGCGGGTGCTGCGATGGACCGGCTCCACACTTGGCCCTGTTCTACCATTGGCTGCAGCCACACTGGAGTTGCTGCAGGGGCCTTGCCCCCAAGCCTTTTTGTGCTGCTTTCCTCATCTGTAAAGTGGGTAGATAGTGATCTCTATCTTGTGTGGCTGCTGTGAGGATTAAATGAGATAGTCCACTCCAGGTGGGAAGCGAGGTGCCTGGCACATAGTAAATGCTCAATAAACACTAACTCATTTCTCTCATTCTGGCCATCTTTAGGAATATCAAAACAACTCTGCCCTGCATGGCTTAGAACAGCAATTTTTTTTTTAACTAGAGAATAATCATAGATTATTTTCAGGAAAGAATGAGGCCAGAGTATAGTTTGAAAAAGCAGAGTCAATATTTTGTGTTGGGAAAATGAAAACAATGTCTAATGGTGAAATACAGACTATAGCACAAGTAGCTTTCAGGACATGGGATTCAGAGTGTGAGAAACATGGTTTTCATCATTTGGGGTCAGTGGCCTCATAGAAGGAAAGCCACCTCCTTGTCCCCTTGAGGTGTGTGTGAGGGCCTCAGAGCAGGCCAGTGATGGACATCTTCAAAGTGCAGGTGCCACTGGGAAAATGGAGCCATGGAGGATTTTACTAGCAGTGGATTGTGCCTTCCCGCTGCCTGGGGTCCACAGCATGGAGAGGACCAAAGGTGGGATGGCCTGGAAAGCAGATTGTCCGTTGTAGAATTGGATGCCTGGTTTAAAAGATGCTTCCCAGTTTGTTCTCAGGGACCAAGTGAGGGGACAGTAGCCAGGTCTGCGACAGCCCTGGAACCTGCTGGGCAGACCTGGATGGATGGCCAGCTCCCACGGCCTGGCATAGGTTGAGGGTTTTGGCCATCTTTTCATGGGTTGCTAGTGGTGGGGAGCAGCCTCCAGTGAGCCTTGGCAGACCTTGAACTGGCCGTGGTTTGTGGGGTCTTTGGGATTTGAGGTCGCTGGTCACCTGGCTCTCAGAGCTGAAGCCAAACGAAGTGCCATTTTCATCCCTTTGTCTCCATGGAACCTTCGAGGCCCTGGCTCCAGCATCTATCCTGCAGCTGGTGGCTCTAAGATCATAATACCTACGTTTATTGAGCACTTGTACTGGGCAGTATGCTGAGTGTGTCATCTCATTTAAACCTCGTGACTGTCCCCAAAGCTAAGTTCTACCATTAACTCCATTTCCACGATGAGTAAGTGGAGGCCTAGGGAGGTTAAGTAACCTGCCCCAGGTCACACAGCTAGTAAGCCATGGAGCCGCAATGTGAACTGTGCCACAGGTGCTTGTGGATGCCTCAGAGAAACTGGTCACCATAGCAGTCCTGGCTGTCACCTCCCTTCTGTTCTGCCTTGTTCCCACTAGCTCCAGGAGGTTCTGAGCCATTGAGTTAACAGGAGGGCCTGCCCACCACCAGCCCTAGTGAAGTGGGCTCAGCCTCCAGGGGAACAGAGGCAGCCTTGTGGCAGGAGCTCCCCCAGCTCCCAGCACTGCCCCATCTCCTTGGCTGGGTCTGTTGCACCACCCTAGAGTAGCACATTCCATTCTCTGGCACAGCTGGGGGCTGGAGGTTCTGGATTCCCTTGGCCCCAGCAGAGCCTGCTGTCTGGGCTGGGACACTGGGTCCCAGCCACACACATTCCAGCAGCAACCACCCCCCACGTTGGATTTCCCAAGGAGTGAACTTTAGCCAGGATTACAGTCGACTAAACAGTTGTGGGATGTGAGCTTCCTTTGTGGGACCCGAGAGGCTGGATGCTGATGGGGCTGAGAGAGGAGGAGGGGCGAAGGGGTGGGCTGCCCTGGGATTCGGGAGAAAAGCCATGGTTCAAGGATGGCTCTTCTGCTGCTCTCAGGGTGCTTGGAGTGAGATCTGAGCAGGGTCCCCAGAAATCTTCCTGTGAGGCAGGGTAACAGACGCATGGCTGCTTGTACTCTGATCCTGCCCACTTGTCCTCAGCTTTGCCCCCTGCAGGCAGTAGTACAGGGGTTAAGAGCATGGGGTCAAATCCTAACCACACCACTAAGTACAGCTGTGTGTCCTTCAATGAGTTCATTAACCTTTCTGAACCTCAGTCTCCTCACCATTAAAATGGGGATAATAATAGTACCTACCTCAGGAGGCTTAAATTAAAATGCCCAAGTGCTTGAATATTTATATATTAATGGGCTTGATATATACTGAATGCTACTATAGTATTATACGTCTTCTTTTCTCTATTGCCCTACATACTACCTGGGGATGTATTTTCTGATGCAAAACCACAAATGTGAATTCTCTCCCCCTTCTGGAAGTAACAGTTCTGGCCTTTAGATAAGATGTTCCTGTCTTTTCCTTGCCTTCCTGCCAGTAGCATTTCTTAGTTGATTAACAAATCAATTAGGAATTTAATAAGCACTTATTTTGTGCAGGCACTGTGCTAGGTTAAGGCCTTTGGTTAATAAAAATACTAATTACCATTTAATTAGCATCTTCTAAATGCTGGGCATTGTTGCCAGGTATTTTTCATACATTTCCCTGCTTAACACTCAGCCGCCCTGTGAAGTAGACAGGATCACTTCGTTTTCCAGCTGGGAAATGTCCCCAATGTCACATGGTCATTAAGTCACAGCACTGGAAACCAGAACTGGCCTCTTCTCGCCTGATCCTGAGTGTCATGGGCCTACCCCAAAACCCTTCTGTTCTCTATCAGAACTCTCATTTTGTACCCAGCTGAAACACTTCCTCTGCTCCCTTGCAACTTGGACTGGCCATGTGACTTAGTTTTGGCTGGTGAGCGAGAAGTGGAAATCTACCAGGTGGGACTTGTTGGGAAATTACTGTTTTCCTGATCAAAAGGGCCAGAGGCAGCTGACGCGCCGCTTCTGCTCTTAGCCCTTTCCCGCCTTGCTCCCTGGAATGTGGCTGAGAAGTTGGGAGGAGGAGGCACCACCCACTGGCAGAGCAGGAAGGCAGAATGAGCCTGGGACACGGACCTCCCACCTCCGGATCTCTTGAGTGGGGAAGCCCCGCTGTTTCTGGAGGGTTCTGCTCCACGCGGTCAGATGCCATCATTCACCGGTACGCCGCGCAGATGCTCGCTGGGCACCACCAGCTGCCTGTCTCAGGCTGGCCAGGAGGGAGTGTTCTGTGGCTGAACTGAATGCAGGGAGCGCTCGCCTTGCAGGGCCTCCTTGGTCTTTGGTCCCAGGGAAGAGACTGCCGGGGGCTCTGACGGCAGGTGCCGGGGACAGAGCCAAGGTGCAGAGCAGGGCCTGACCCCTTTGTGGCGGTGGGTGAGGAGCGCCTTGCTGGGGCCTCGCAGGATGGGCTAAGGGAGCCCCTCCCCGCCTGCTCCCTCTCATGGGCTGCCAGCACCTGACAGAGGTCAGTATTGTGCTCCGGCCAGAAGCAGCCTGAGTCCTGTGTGCTCAGTGAAAAAAGAATCCCTGGTCCTGGTTGACCCTAGAAGGGCCCGTAAATATTTGGTCGGGGTAGGAGGCTGGAAGACAAGGGGCGGTTTCAGGGAGCCAGGTGGGCTGGGCAGGCTTTGGGCGAGGGTGGGAGGCAGCGGCTTCCTCAGAGGTGAGGAGAAACACGCAGGCCGCGGCCGCCCCTGACCTGTGTGGGGCACCTGACTGCCAGGGAGGTGATTTATGGGCAGGCTGTCAGACCACCTGTTAGCCCGCACTGGCCCCTTGTTCCTCTGTGGCAGCGCGCTCCTCTGAGAGCTGCGGAAGCAAGCCAGGGTTTTCCTCACCTCAAGAGAACGTGGCTCCATTGTTTTGGAGGATCAGCAGGCCTTGGCTGGACTTGGCATCCCAGCTGTACCCCAGTTGGTGAGGAAAGCCTTCTGGGGGTGTCCCCAGCCCCCTGCTCTGGGTACATCTGCCCTGTCCCTCAGCATCTGCTGGCGGTCACCTCAGGACTCTTTCCGGGCACCACCCCTCCCAAGTTCTGGACGCGTTACTGACAGCAGCCTGTCACCTCCGTTTCAAGCCTTCTCCCCTCGCTGTCCCATCCAGCTCAAGGTAGCAGCCTCCATCTGCACTGAGCTCGCTGAAGAAGCCCCCTGAGGCATTATAGCTGGTCCGCTCCCCGCGTGCAGGACCAGGACCCTTCCAGCCTGAGGTAGCCTCAGCCCCTCACCCTCCTGCCTTAGCTGTCAGCTTATCCGGATGGAGGTTCTCAGCCCTGGCTGCACACCGCCCCAGTGGGCATCTAGAAATGCTGATTTTGGACCACCCTCCAGAGGTTCAGATTTAATTGATTTAGAGTAGAGCCCAGTAATTTGTAAAAGCTCCCTAGATGATACGAAGGTTTATGTATTAAAATGCAGGTGTGGGGTGGGGCCTGAGCTTCTGTGGTTCTCACCAGCTCTGAGGTGATACTGATGCTGTGGTCCAGGGACCAGCTTGGAGTAGCACCTGTCCACACCATCATCTCCTACACGTCCAGTGCCCAGGGGTGTTTGAGCTCTAGGGGTAGGAGTGACACGTTTAGGCCTCTGGGTCTTCAGAGTAGTTCCCTGTGGCCCAGCCTTTTGGGGGCTTCTCAGAGCAGGCACTGCCCGTGTCAGGGAGATGCTGCAGGACTGTGGGAGCCTTCTGATGGTGGGAGAAGGCTGGGGAACTTGGCATCTCTGTCCTTCCTCTGAGACAAAAGGACAGTCATCTCCATCGCTCAGTCTCGTTGTGAGGATGAGAAGGGTGACCCTCTCTATGTGTTCTCGGGGGATCCTGCGAAAACATGGGAATTGCTCTTTTTAGGCATTCCAAGTATGTCTGTGTGGACAGGCCGTGGGTTACAAAAAGGCCTCTTTAGCGAAGTCGTTTCTGAACACCCCACCGAGGAACCAGCTGATAAAGAAATCACCTGGTTAAAACCAGTTTGTTTTCTTTGATTTAATTAAAAACTTAAAAAAAAATAGAAAACCAAACCCTACCTGCATCAGTCTAGTATCTCTGGCCTCACAGCAGTAGCAGTAATTTACTGGTCATCAGGATAAAAGGGACATGCGGAGGCTGAGGAGTGCGCGTCTGGGAGCGGGCCCGGGCTGGGCTTCTCTCCGGTCCAGCGGGAAGGGAAACGGGCAGAGACGGGGAAGGAGGGGAGGTGTGGCTGGAGGGCACTGTGACCCTTTCCTTTTGGGGGGGCTACAACGAGGACACGTGAAGGGGCCCTGGGGGCCAAGAACTGTCTCTCAAGTAGCTCAGCCTAATACCAGGACTTCCCTCTCCCAAGCGAGGCCCCACCACCAACAGAGGGGAGCTGACACCACCGGCTATCCTGGAAACCACCTCCTCAGGCTGCTTAGAGCTCTCTTTTCTCTCTGCCTACTTCCTCCCAACTGAGAAACCTCTGCTCCTATGGGAGGAAACCTTCAAGGACCCCAGAACCCCTCGGTCAAGGACAGCCTGGCTCCATGTCCATCCCTTAGTGCCTGTGCTGGTAGCAGCTCTGCACGAACCACCCTCCGGCAGGGTCTGGGTCAGCCTGGGAGTAGGGGGAGGCCAGGTGGGCAGGAGGAGAGAGTGCGCCCCAGGGGTAGAGACAGAGACAAGGCACAGCTGGCTGGGTGGGGCAGGGAGGAGTGCCCTTCAGTGGGGCTCTGCGGCCCCATAGAAGAAGGGATAGTAGAGGGAGCAGGGGTAGGAGAACATGAACTTGACCGCGAACTTCATCTCCTTGTTCTTCTTGTCCCAGCGGTAGACAGCCGTAAGCAGCAGCTGTCCGTCCACTTTGCGGCCCATGACCAGGAAGCTGCCGGCCAGGCTCTCCAGCTGCGGGCAGGGGCAGCCAGCGCCGTTCTTCATGTGCAGCACCAGCCTCTTGGTGTCCTTGCGCTTCAGGGGGCCTGGCTTGAGCAGTTTCTTCTTTTTCTGGGCTCCAATCAGCTTCCGGTCCGCGTTCTCTATCTTGATCTCTCTGATGCGCATTTTGACCACTGTGTGTCGGGGTGGACAGAGGGATGGCCTGAGAACCATCACGTTTGCTCAGGACGCGGGTGGCCCCATGCTTGGTGCTCTGCCTGAAGCTCCAGGCCTGGGGCTTGGGGAGATGGAGCTTCTGCGTGTACACGCTGACATTTATGAAGCTCGCACCATGTGCTGGACTCGCACGGGCATTATCATGTTTCATCCTTGAGGCGTGGTGGGGAAATGAGGTTTGGAGAGGTGGTGATGTGCCTGAATTCTAGAGCCTGGGTTGAACTGAGGTCTGGCCTGTGCCTCTCCATGACACTAGGTGCAGGGTGGAGAGCTCTCCGTGGGGAGTGGAGCTGGGTGTGGGCTCCCTGGGGAAGGGAAATATTGGGGGTGGAGCTGACCAGTTGGAGGGAGGGTTTGGTGGAGGGGGCGTCCTTGTGATGGAGGAAGGCTGGATTTCATGATCTCTGGGGATGCTTCCAAATGGATTTCTGGCTGCGTGTGTGTGTGTGTGTGTGTTGCAGGGGGTGGTGTTTGGAGCAGTGGTGGCTCTAAATGCTAGACAGCCAGCTCTGGCGGGGGGTGGGGGGGCCCTTCTCTGTCGCATGTGCTGATTTCCATGGGTAAGTGCTCCCACCGTGACCCACTGAGTCACGGAGCGCAGGGTTGGGAAGCACCGCATACAACCAGCTCTTGCTGGGCGAACCCACTGCTGTAATTTGTGTGCGACTGTGTAGTGTGGGTGAGAGTGTGGAGTGTGGTGCTGTGTGTTTTTGTGTGAGAGAATGTCTGCGGTGTGTGTAGGAGTGTGAGTGTGTGGGGTAGTGGAGGAGGTGGTTGAAGGCCAGAGAGCCTAATGGAGTTAGCGGCGATCACTTAGGCCAGGGTCCTCCTTCTGCGGGCCTCTGGGTCCCCATCTCTGGGAGCAGCCAGAGAGAAGCCAGAGAATAACTTTGGCCACCCAGGAAAGGACAGTGTTATAAAATGTCTTTCCTTCTCCCCCACACCCTCTTTCTCTCTCGGCCACGCACACACCTTGCAGTAGTAGTGTCCTCTTTCCAAACAGACTAACGACATCAAAGACCTGTTGCAGGAAGGGTTTCATTGCTTTCTCTTTTTCATAGACAGAGGAGGCTAAGACACAAAAGGGGAGCTGACCTGGCCAAGACCACATGCTGGGCTGCGTGGTCCGCACAGGAGCCAAGTCCTGACTGCCCCAGGAATGGGGAGGCTCCAGGATGAAGCTGTGGGACGGGTGACCACAGCTCCCTTGGCCAGAGGTGCATCAGGTACTAGGCAGAGGTGCCCAGGGACGAGGGGGCTGCACTTCCATCCTGGAGCCCATCTCTCCCCTCTGCTACCTCCATCCATCTCTGGGCCAAGCCTCCTTCCCCTAAAGAGAATCCAGCCCTGGAGGCCCCTCTGTAGAGAGTGTCAAGGGAGGGCTGCCGGAGCCCTGGCCAGGGATGGACCATGGCCTTGAGGGGCTTTTGAAGTCCCTGGGATGACATGCAAAAAAGAGGTACATTTCTCTGGGGAGAGGGCAGTGGCCACGTGGGCTCTACACTCACCGAAGTCACTGGAACACATCTGCTCCATGAGGCCATCAGCGCTGTGCTCCATCTCACACTGGGCGCAGATCTTGGTCACTGAAGAGAGAAGCAGGGGTGGGGAGAGGGGATCAAAGTCCATAGAGCCACTTAGGGTTCAGGCTCCCCCACTGACCAGCCACCTCCCCCTGCCAAGCCTCCACTTCCTCATCAGGAAACAGGATGATGATAATGATAATGCTCACTGAGTGGTTGTGAAGTTCAAAAGGTCGTGAAGGGACAAAACTGACCAGGTGGGCATGATTGCCCCATGACCCTGGCAGCTGTGACCATGATGTGCTCTTTTTCTAAATTTTGTCTTATTTAGTCCTCAGCCTATGAAGTAGGTATCGTTATTCCTCTTTTTTCTTTTTTTTTTTGCGGTACGTGGGCCTCTCACCGTTGTGGCCTCTCTCACTGCGGAGCACAGGCTCCGGACGCGCAGGCTCAGCGGCCATGGCTCACGGGCCTAGCTGCTCCGCGGCATGTGGGATCTTCCCAGAGCGGGGTACGAACCCATGTCCCCTGCATCAGCAGGCAGACTCTCAACCACTGTGCCACCAGGGAAGCCCCATTATTCCTCTTTTAAAGAAAAGGAAACCGAGGTCCAGAGTGGCTACCCAAGTCTGCAAAGCTAGTGAGAATTGAGCTTAGAACTCAGGATTTGTGACTCCTAGACTAGTGCTAGGGTGGGGATGTTTGCGGGGTCTTTCTAGGAACCCAGGCTCCAGACAGGTGGGTAAATGAGTGACGCCGGCAGGGCAGGGACTGTGGTAAACTGAGGAGCACCCACTTTAGCATTACCAGAACTTCCGATTTTTCAAGGGAAGCCAAAACTCTTTTTGTATGAAATATTCTCAGTTTTGTCTGTTGGCCACACAGACACCTTGGGCTGCCTCTGGTCCTACCACACAGCATCTGCCCTCGCTCTGTGTCTCTGCCTTCTGGTGGGTGCCCCAACATGGGGGAGAGAGGGGCTCAAAGCGGGTGAGAGTGGGAGGGCAAAGCCAGGCGGGAATCCAAGCCTGGGATTTCCCTGCTTTCCAGGATGTTAATGTTTGGGCTCCAAGAAAACCAGAATAAAGGAGCCATGCCTAGGATCCCTGCTGGGGACTATGCTGTCTCTGCTTGAACTGCGTCTTTCTCCCCTGCTTCCTGGTCCCATTACTAACCTGAGAATAGGGGGTTTCTCTTCTCTCAACACTCTTTGGTCACAGGACCCCCACCCAGCTGCAACTCTCAGATCCTGTGTGGGTGTGTAGGACTGGGGACTGCATGGGTGAGGTTAGCTTTGAGGGGTGGGTGGGGTGTGGTGGAGTCCAGTTGTTTCTGGGGGGCCGGGTCAAATGGAAAATGGGGGAGTGGTGCTGCCCCTTGGGAGAGTCCCAGAGCCAGGAGCTCCCTAGATTCTGGGTATTAGCCACCCTGGCAAAGATGCCCTACTTGGTGCCACTGTTTATCCTCCTGTCTGGTGCCCAGCCTGGGCTTACTCTGCCTGGAAGGAGTCTGGCAGAGGGGGTGCACAGTGAAGGGGGGCTGAGACCAGA
>NW_020185331.1:1427193-1428220 GCF_003031525.2 Neophocaena asiaeorientalis asiaeorientalis
AAACTAAGGCTCAAAGTTGAGCAACTTGCCCAAGGGCTCCTTGTCAGGGGCCAAGCCTGGCAATCTGCTCACTCTTCTGCACTGAGCCTTACCCAAAGGTCTTCCAAAAAACCCAAGTGCAGGAAATGGGGACAGGGTGGAATTCATAGCCCAGAGTGTGCTTAGCAATCCTGGGCATTTGTGGGCTGAGAGAGGTGATAAGGCATTTATTGGAGGCCTCAGGATGGAGTGACAGCATTGGGCTCCCCCAGGGATTCCAGAAGCTTGGGAAGGTGGGAGCTGTGAGGGAAGTGGGGGAGGTTTCAGGAACGGAGTTGGAATGGGGGAGAACCAGTGGGAATGTCCACAGCCGCAGGTGGGAAGGCTGGTAGGCTTCGGGCGACATGCAGGGCTGAGCAAAGACGTGTGTGTGTGGCACCTCTGGGGGCTTGAAGAGCTGTGCTAAGGGGTTGGGGGAGCGGCATCTATCGCGTCGGAGAGCGCGGGGCGCTGGGGGCTGGGGGTAGGGAGGTGGCGGCGGCGGCAGCGCTACCTGGAGGCGCGGTGGCGGGCAAGTGCCCGAACTGCACAGCGATGCAGAGGTCGTTGTCCAGGGGGAACTTGTGGCAGTGCAGCATCTCGGGCCAGGGAAAGCCATAGGCCTCCATGAGCGGCGCGCAGCCGGCGCGCACGGCCTCGCACAGCGAGCGGCAAGGGTAGATGGGCCGGTCGAGGCAGACGGGCGCGAAGAGCGAGCAGAGGAAGACCTGCGTGTCCGAGTGGCAGCGCTTGGCCAGCAGCGGCAGCCAGCTGCTCGCCTGCTGCTTCACCTCGGCCAGGCTCTCGTGCTCCAGCAGGTTGGGCAGCCGCATGCGCTTGTAGCCCACGGTGTGGCAGAGTGGCAGGTCGGCGGGGATGTCGAGGCACTGGGGCGGTTTGGAGTACGAGCGCCCGTGCAGCGGCTCGGTCTGCCAGCCGTAGTAGTCGTACTCTTCGCTGCGCCCCGGCGCCCCGTGCAGCGCCCCCAGCAGCAGCGCCAGCGCGGCCG
>NW_020185331.1:1428368-1443098 GCF_003031525.2 Neophocaena asiaeorientalis asiaeorientalis
GGCCGCCGGGCCCCCGCCCCGAGGCGGGGAGGCAGGGTGGCGCCCCCCTGCGCCTCCTGACCCCGGGGCCTGCGCGTCCCGCTCAGCGCCGGCTCCTGCGCCCTTCTCCCGCTCGCCCACTCCCCTGCCACTGACCCAGCCTCGCCTTGCGCCTCTCCCCGGGGATCCCTCACTTCCCTAGGCTTTTTCCTCGCCCCTCGCCTTCTCCATCCTTCCTCCTTATCTCTCTCCGCCACAGCCTCTCCTGTTCCTTTTCTCACTCACTTCACTTGGTTATCTCTCCGTCTCGGCCCTTACCACTCTGCTCTGTTTTCTCTTCCCTGACACCTCGGTTTTCCCTTCTCTCGGCAGGAGGCTCCTGGCTGCCCACACCCTCCTGGTCCAGGCAGGCAAGTTCTTCACTCCCAGTCCTCACGCATTTATTGAGCTCCTGCTTGGTGCCAGGCAGCGTGCTGACTGTGTGCAAGGCTCGAGGTGCTGGGGAATCAGAGAGGGATATGATCCAGAACCCACGTCCGGGACATCACAGCTTAGTGGGGGCAAAGATAATCATGCCTACTACTTAGTGAGCGCTTATTAAGTGCTTCAGACACTGCACAGCACTTCACAACCTTATCAACCATTTCCAATGATAGCTAACACTGATTGGGTGCTTCCTATGTGTCAAGTCTGTTCTGAGCATATTGCATAAACGACCTCATTTAGTTCTTATAATAATGCTATTAGGTGGGCAGATACTATTACTATCCTCACTTTATAGATAAAGGCACTGAGACAAAAAGGTTAAGTAAAGATTGGTGCCAGGACTTGAACCCAGGAAGTCTGATTCCAGAGTCAGAGCCCAGATATGACCAGGAGGTCTGGATTCTGAGTCTGTAGGCTTAATGACTGCAGTGGGAGGTGCTCAGAGAGGTGAAGTAACTGGCCCTTGGTCACATTGCTAATAGATGAAGGAGCCATCATTTGAGTCCAGGTGTTGGGTTCCAAAGGCCAGGGTTTAACTACTCTGCCCTAAGATAAATTCCAGCCTAGGGTAGGAAACGCTGAGGGAGGAGACTGTACCTCCTCTGGGAGCCTAGAGAAGGAAGGAAATGAAGAGGAGATACCTCCAGGGAGGTATCAGAGAGGAGGCAGCTTTCAGGAACCCCATGTCTGGGGTCTTTTCCTTGTCTGGACCCTGCCTTCCATTGGCTTTCCTGTGGGAGGAGCTTTGGACAAGATGCTTGGAGGGGGTGGTGGGGGGCTCCTTCCTGAGAACCTAGCTGGGGAACTGACTCCCTAGCCTTTGGTGGGGAGGTACCCTGGGGAGATGTCTTGTAGGAGGGTTTGGGGTGCTATGGGGGGGCAGGAGTTCTGGGGCACTTGCCGCCTCCACTCTTGCCCTAACATCCTCCCCATACCCATCCTCCTGAATGTTTCCAGGCTCCCATCTTCCCATGGATCTATCCTTGCAATGGTAGTGGAGAGGGGTGAAGGATCACTTCTCTTAATATTCAGCAGACACATGCTGTGTGCAAGGCTCGAGGTGTGTATTCTACAGATGGGGCTACAGAAATACAAAAGGCATAGGCCCTGCTTCATCTGATCCAGTTGTGAGAAAAAGACCCAAGGCAGGGCAGAGGAGGCAGAAGAAAATTAAGCAGACAGAGCCCTAGGGTGGGACAGGATGTTCTTTTGATGTCCAGGATGACCTAGTTGGGTCTGGGGAGAACAAGCTTTCCTGCCCCTTCTCCCTCTCCCAACCCCAGCATGAAGAGGTTCTGGGGATGACCACTTAGAAGGTGAAGGACCACTGTCTGCAGGGCCAGACAGTGTAGTAATGGTGCAAGAGCCTGGACTCTGCAGACGGAAAGAGCCAGGTTCAAATCCAAGTGTATGCTCTCTGAGTGACCTTGGGCAAATACTTAGCCATTCTAACCCTTCACTTCTTTGTTTGTAAAATAGAACCACCTCAGCAGTTATTGTGAGGGGCATACAAGATGGTGCATGGAAAGAAAGCCTCCTGCACAATGCCAGCACATAGTAGATACCTAGGAATGTTAGATTGCCAAGGGATGTGTGACTTTAGGGTAGAAATGTGTGTGTTCTGAAAGCTCCCTCGGACACCTTGGCCCTGGCTCTGGTTTGGGACTCTCAGCGGCAGTTCTGTTCCTTGTACTCCAGCTTACCCCTCACCACCCGCTCTGGGCTTGGCAGGGCTTCTGCACTCCAGGGGAGCTGTGGTTTCAGTCCCTGGCAGGGGGTGTTGGAGTTCCCAGATGGTTGTACAAGGTGCTGGCTCCCTGTGTAGCTGGTCTCCTGTGCTGTTCTTGGCATCCCAGTGCCTGGTCTGGACAGAGTGAGGCATTGTTCCTGCTGCTGCTTATGTAAGAACTACACATGGTCTGAGAGCCAGGGGAGTCTGTACCTGGCAGTTCCAGGGGCTCCGAAGAGCAGAGGGGCCAGGCTAGAAACTTCCTGGAAGAGGAGGATGGGTAGGCTTTACCCGGCAACTTTGCCTTGTGGACCCCTGAGGCGCCCTGACATGGGGCCCATGATGAGATTGAGGAGGGAAGCCCTTCACAGGAAAAGAACCCAGGTGGGGGGCTACACCCTGGGGTAGCTGTTCAAGGACGCTCTCCCCCTGTGGCCAGAGAAAGGAAGAGGCTGCGCTCTGATGTCGTATCCCTTTCTGATGAGGCTGTCCCAGGGCCTAGGCAGCTGGGTGGGACACCTGGCATGCTGGGCATCTGTCCATCTTGGAGCGTGTGCTGTCTGTCCAGGCACACGTTTCCCCCAGCTGATGGAGGGAACCACTTGTTCAAAATGTGTATTCATGGTTTGTTGTGAGCAAAGTTCTACATAGAGAACTCTTAGATTAAACTTGCTACTTATGGGGAATTCCCTGGCAGTCCAGTGGTTAGGACTGCGTGCTAAGATCCCGCAAGCCATGCAGTGCGGCCAAAGAAAAAATTGCTAATTATGTTATCAAATCCTACATTCTTCTACTTTTTTAGTGCCTACTTCAGTGGTTCTCCTTGTGGTCAGGGTTCCCTTGAGGGCCCCCAAGTGCCTTTCAGGGAGTCCGCAAGGTCAAAATTGTACGTAATTTGAAGATCCACTCAAGGTGCAAGATAGACCAATGGATTTTAAGGATTTTACTCTGTTGAGTAAGAAAAGTTTATTGATGTGGATTCAGATTCTACATTACAACCAACATTTAAGGAATTGTCACCTGTCAATTTTTTTGTAGTATCAATTTGATAGGCATAATATCTAAAAAGGCTATTAAAATACTCTTTTCCAATTACATTTCTCTGTAAAGCCAACTTTTCTCCATATTGTCAACCAAAACAACATGTAACAACAGATTGAATGCAGGAGATATAAGAATCTGACTGTCTTCTATTAAACTAGACATGAAAGAGATTGCAAAAGTGTAAGACAGGGCTTCCCTGGTGGCACAGTGGTTAAGAATCCACCTGCCAGTGCAGGGGACACGGGTTCGAGCCCTGCTCCAGGAAGATCCCACATGCTGCGGAGCAACTAAGCCCATGCGCCACAACTACTGAGCCTGCACTCTAGATCCTGTGAGCCACAACTACTGAGCCCGTGTGCCACAACTACTGAAGCCCGCGCGCCTAGAGCCTGTGCTCCACAACAAGAGAAGCCACCGCAGTGAGAAGCCCGCGCACCGCAACTAGAGAAGGCCTGCCCAGCAACGAAGATCCAACACAGCCAAAAAAAAAAAGTGAAACAGTGCTACTCTTCTCACTAAATTTTTTTGTTTTGTAAAATGTAATTACTTTTCACAAAAATTTATTTATGTTGACATATAATGGGATTATTACGGTTATTTGAAATGAATTAATATATAAATTTTTTCTGTTTTCATTTTAACCATTGTAGATGTTGATATAAATGGTAGATATCTATATAAACAAAAGTTCTTTGATTTAATCTAAAACCTCAATAATTTTTAAGAGTGTAAAGAGGTCCTGAGACCAAAAAGTTTAAGAACCACTGGCTTACTTCCTCTGTTCATTTCTGATAGAGGTGTATAAAATCTATACACCTTTGTGGGGTTTGCTAATTTTTCCTTTTCTTTTTTTTTTCTTTTGATTCAATTTTGCTTTATATACTTTGAAGCTGTGTTGTTAGGAGCATAAAGTTTCTTTTTTTAAAAAAAAATATTTATTTATTTTTGGCTGCGTTGGGTCTTCGCTGCTGCTTGCGGGCTTTCTCTAGTTGCCGTGAGCGGGGGCTACTTGGCTACGCTTTGTTGCGGTGCGCAGGCTTCTCACTGCGGTGGCTTCTCTTGTTGCAGAGCACAGGCTCTAGGTGTGTGGGCTTCAGTAGTTGTGGCGCACGGACTTAGTTGCTCCGCAGCATGTGGGATCTTCTTGGACCAGAGATCAAACCCGTGTCCCCTGCACTGGCAGGCGGATTCTTAACCACTGCGCCACCAGGGAAGTCCCTGGAGCATAAAGTTTTGTGATTATTGTATGTTCTGTTTGGATTGTAATTTTTATCTGTATGAAATAGCCTTCTTTGTTCCTTTTAATCTTTAGTCTTGGGAAAAATAATTCCATGAACTAACATTTAGCTAATGCCTGCTATGGGCCAGGCATACACGAGTAAGAGTCTCAGTCCCAGCCCATGTGGAGGACGCAGACACACAAAGGCAGTGAAGTGTAGTGGGAGGAGCCAGGGCTTTGAGTCAGCCTGACTGGTGGTGAATTCTGACCACATCCTAGTTGTGTGTCTTTGGACACATGTCTATTGAACTTTAGACCTGCGTTTATTCATTTGTAAAATGTGGTTAGTAACGTTTATTTACTAGGTGGTAGTGAAGATTTACTGGATAAAGGATGAGAGAAGCACCTGGCAGAGTGCCTGGCTTACAGTAGCTCTGTGATCAGAGCTATAACAGAGCCAGGAGCCAAGAGATCTGCCCCATTCATGCCTCTACAAAGCCTCTGGGAGAGGCAGTGTGTAGCAGTGGGGAGTGCACCATGCTTGGATTCTGAAGATCTGAGTTGTATGTTTTCAACTTAATAGCAAGTCCTTCCCACACCCTGAGTCTCAGTTTACTCATCTGCGGACATGAGGAGGAATGCAGTCTCTGCCCTGCGTTCTCCATGGGGCTGTCTTGAGGATAGTGAAGAGGAAGGGGGCTGGGATGATGATGGAGGTGAGGCTGTGAGGAGCCTTGGCTTGAGGTGGGACCTCTTCCATCCCTGGCTGTGAGGAGGTCCTGCCAGCACAGGCTTGCCTGCCTCCTGGAGGGCTGGGATGCCCGAAGAGGTGAGAAAGAATCTTGTCCTTGTTCCAGAGCCTCCTGGAAGTATCTGCCTTTTACAGTCTCAGTGTTTCTCTGCTGGGACACCTGTTTTCATAGCAGCTGCTGCTGAGCGCTCAGCAAAGAGCGCAGGGTGAGTGGTCTGTGAAGTTAAGAGAACTATCAGTGCTAGCAGGGAACCACTTCTATTGTCCCCCAGCATCCTCCCATCCCCCACCACTTTCTGTAAGAGGAAACTAGAACTTGACCTTCCTGACTTCCAGTCCAGTGCTCTTCCTACCACACCTACAGCACTGCTTTACTTTCCAGCATTTTGGTTTTGTCGATTGCAAAGTCACCATCTGTCCCATAGGCCCCCAGCTGCGCCGAGCCTTCCTGCTGCACAACCTGTGCTGTGGGCAGCAGTTCAAGAAGACCTGTTCAGGATCTCTGGGTGCCCTGGTGGCAGTGGGGGCCTGGTCCTGGAGGGGCTGGGCTCACTGTCACTGAATCGAGTGGCTAGGGAGGTGACGTAGTCCTTCCTTCTATGAGCCCAGGCACCAGCAGGCTCTCCATTTGTCCTGGATCTCATGTAGCTCTGCAAAAACAGCAGAGGCCAGTCTTGTCTTGGGCCTGCGCCTTGGTCTAGTCTAAGAATGACTGTCTGAAGTACAAAAGGAAGTGGGGTGGAGGGTGGGCACGGCTGGTAGTCTCTGGACAGGGCTGGGATGGAGAGAAGGCTGAGAAATGCTCTCCTCTTCTCTCTGGGTCCCCAGCACACCTGGGAGCCCTGAGCTGTGGCTGGTGGGCAGCCCAGCTAGAAGCACATCAGAGAGTTAGCCAAATGTTTGGGTTAAGACCACAAACCCTGGGGACTTCCCTGGCAGTCCAGTGGTTAAGACGCCGTGCTTCCACTGCAGGGGACACAGGTTCGATCCCTGGTTGGGGAACTAAGATCCCGGATGCTGTTGGCATGTTCAAATATTTAAAAAAAGGAGGAAGAAGAAGAAGAAAAAAAGGACCACGAACTCTGGAGCAAGACTGGATTCTAATTTCCTCAATGCTACTTGACCTTGGGCGAGTTATTTAACCTGTCTGTGCTTCAGTTTCCTCATCTGTAAAGTGAGGATAATAACAATAGTGCCTTACAGGGTTATTGGGAGGATTAGAGTTCATTTAAAAAGTGCTTGGAATGGTGCACAGAGGAGAGCTTTCTGTATAATTGTTAGTTAAAACTATTGAACATCGGTATGACAATGGTCTTTAGAGACTGTCACCAGATTCTGTGGCTCCTTGCTCCTACATTTCTCGTAAATACACCTGTGCTGTCCCTTTCTCACTGTTGTTCCTCCTCAATGCTGTCCTTCCTCACTGCTTGGGGCTGCCTTCTGGTCTTGTTTTCCACTCTGCAGGAGTGAATCATTTCAAACTGCAAACACGGTAGCCTCACCTTTCAGCTCGAGACCCTCAGTTGCTCTGATTGCTTTTAGCATAAATTTCCTCCCAAGGCTCCAGGTAGGCCAGGCTTTCTGGCTGGGTGCACTCGTAGAACCCCAGACCTCCCTGTGCAGCCCTCATCTCCTGTTCATCATCTCACTAGGTTGATTTTTTTCAATTTCTGGCTTCCCAGTAGGCTGAGGGTTCCACAGAGGCAAGGCCTGTCTTGTCCATCTCCGTTCCTCTGGCTCCTAGAATACTGCCAGTCACGTAGTAGATGCTCAATACATGTTGCGTGAGTGAATGACTGACTGGACAGATGAATGCTTGGTGGAAGGAGGTGGCAGGAGAAAGGAGTCTTTGGAGCCAGATGGGCTCAGGTGGGAGCCAGCTTCCTTTAACCTTTCTTGGTCTCTGTTGGAATTCTTGGGAGGCCCAGGGAAGATCCGGAGGGCTATAGGGTGACTGTGGGGAGAGCTGGTGAGGACTGAGCGGAGTAAGTGGGGTAGCATGAGATGCTTGCTGAGGGACTTGGGGTGATGGACAAGCCCCCTAAGCTCATGTAGACTTCCCTTGCTCCCTCCTTCCCCCTACTCTCTTGAACACTTGTTTAGGGCATCCTAGGTGCCTGGCATAATGCTCTGTGCTTTCCCATATATTACCTCATTTAATTATTCCAATAGCACTATGAGGGAGGCATTATCATCCTCATTTAATATGAGAAAATTGAGACTCAGAGAAGTTTAGTAACTTGCCCAGAGTCACACAGCCAAAAAGCAGAGCCAGGACTTGAACCCAGGATTTCCCCCTGTGGCTTGTGGATTCCTGTCCACATGTGAGAATGTCTGGAGGGAGTTCTACACTGTCTAGCACTGACCCAAACTGCCTTGCAGGGGAAGGGGAGCCCTGGGGCCAGAGCAGAAACTTCAGTGGGACTCAGGTAATGAGGCTGCAGCAGGTTTGGCCCTGGTTGCCTGGGCCACTGCCCTCAGGGAGTATGAGGTCTAGAGGGGCAGCCAGCCGATGAACAAACACACAAGTATCTTCTAATCACAACTAGAGTGCGTTCCTAGTTGGGGGGGGGGGGGGGGGGGGTGCCCCAAAGCCTCTTGGTGGAGAAGATAATGAGCCCTGAATGTAGTCAAAGGAACCCATGATTAGTCAAAGGAACCTATGATTTGCCTTTACTGCTTATGTGGGAACTTGGGTAAGACACAGCTCCTGGTGCCTCAGTTTCCCCATCTGCAAAATGGGGACTTTCCTTTTGTAGATTTGTTGGTAAGATTAAATAAGTACCTGAAGATGCGTAAAACTGCTCTAGTGTGAGTGCTGAAAGAGTTTTGTGCAATCACAGGAGGCAGGTGGTGCACGGCTCCCACTCTCAGCCCTGGCTGTGGCTGCATGGGGCCCTTGGGACCCCAGATTTATAAAATGTTTCAGCTGAAAGCTATTCTCTATTCTGCTGGTTCCTGACCACCCAGGGTCTGGGAAGGAGCTACTAAAGCTTCATAAGCTATTCACCATCTTTCCCCAAATCAACATAGAATGGTGCATTTGCCCGTAAATAAAAGAGCAGATTTCTTTGCTTTTGACTGGAATTACATGCTCTCAGGATGGAACTCCTCTCATGCTGAACAGAAGTCAATTGGCAGTCCACGCCTCTTTGATTCATTTAAAAATCAGAGGCTGGGAGAGGGAAGTGAGTGGCCCTGTAAGGGGAACTATAGGTCAGAGAGGCCCCAGGGACCTTTGTGCTCCAAGTGCAAGGGAGAAAGTCAGGAAGCCCCCAGGAGGTCCTGGAGGGCAGGCTGTGGAGGGGAAACCCAGGGCAGGAGTGGCTGGGGTGAGGGCCGGCTGTTGGGGGAACCCTGGGCAAACAATGGCCTCATTAAGGAGAGGGTACGGGTGGGGAGAAGCCGGGCAGGGCCCTGGCCAGTGAATCTCCTCTCCCCCACTCTAGCCAATGGAGCAATTGTCCTCTGCTGTGAGGGAGCTGGGGCCTTGGCCTGGGAACTGCCGGGCGCTTGCCCCGAGGGCCGCCGACGTGGTCACAGCTTCTTTGCCTGGCCCCAGAATGGGTCTTCTGTGCTCGGACGCTGAGGGTTCCAGCTCTAGTGGGGCTACCTGGTCCTTGTTCTTCCAGCTGGTGGCAGTTCAGGGCATGAGTGCCCACACGAGGCTCTCTGGAAGGGGCCCCTACTTCTGTCCTGCCCACTTCTGGGTAACTGAGGCCCCAGTTAGGTTTGTCTGAGACCTGGGCTCAGCCCGCCTCTTTTGGTTCTCCAGTTCCCCACTCATCCGCTGTGCTGTGGCCTTGGATGGTCACTCGATGTCTTGGCTCTCAGTTGTTTCAGCTGTAAAGCAGGGGGAGTTGGGCTAGAAGTGCTTCTCAGCTGGATGGATAGGCTGCCCCTGCCTGGGTTTGATCATCAGGACCGTTGGGGCTGCTGCTGGCATTTACTGGGCAGGGACCAAGGATGCTAACTTCCTGTATCGTCCAGCCCAGCCCTGCACGACCAAGGGTTGTCCTGCCCCAAAGGCCGGCAGAGCCCCTGTGAAGCACTCATGGATCAACACTTTTCACCAATGGTGTTTTTAAAGTAAGGAGATCCTGTTTTCAAATAATGTGGCTTGTGGGAACTCAACAGATAAGACAGATGAGAGGGGTCGAGTGTGGTAAGGGCTAGGGTGGGCCAGAGCCCTACCCACCAAGCATTCCCGTCCCCAACAGTGGCCCCTGTCCAGTATGAACTCTCTCCAGGGGTGCATGCAGCCGACTGGGCCCTATTTGGCTGTTCTGATTGGTCAGACCTCTGTTCTGATTGGTTGGTGGCTACCCTCATTGGTCATCTTCTGAAATCAGTCAGTGTCTGCATTGTGCCACCTGTTACTCCTCACCCCTGCATATGCCCCATGGTGTTTTGTTTTTGTCTAATGGTTGGAAGTATGATGGGCAGATGAGGTTTGGGGTTGACTTCCTGTGCCTGTGAATTGTCCCTGGCCTCCTGGACCTACCTCGACTAAGCCGGCTGACGTGGGCTGTCACAGGACACACCCCAGAGCCAGGAGGGGAGAGACGTTCCCAAATTTGCAGTGTGAGGCCATCAGCTTGGAAGCTGGTTAAAATACCCATTCAGATTGCTGGGCCACCTGCAGATTCCAGTTCAGCATATGTCACTCTCAGGTGGTTCTGATGCAGTGGGCTGGGGACCAAGATGAGAAATGCTGGCCTCGGAGGGGGCCGTGCCCGCTCCCCACTTCCACCCCTCGTCCTGTTCATGGTTGCAGCCACTCTCCAAGGCTCATGGACCTCCTTGAGGCTAAAATGAGGACTCTTTCCCTTCTGGAAGCTCCACACGACCTGCCTCCTCTGCCTGGGGATGTGGTTAGTTGGCTTCCTGTCCTTCTTACCTTCCCCACACCCGGCTCAGGGCTCTGATTAATGAACAGTGCTAGCAGACATTTGTATGTCCAGGCATGGTGCTAAGTTCTTATCATCTCATTTAAATCTCTCAGCAATGCTGAGAGGTAGATGTCATTATCATCCCTGTTTACAGATGAGAAGTCAGAGGTGATTGAGGAACTTGTCCAAGGTCACACAGCTGGGAATCTTCCAGATGGACCTGACTCTACTGCACATATTTTGAGTACAGGCAGGGCAGCCATCTGCGATTTCATAATCACCCTTCAGTGAGTCTGACCCATGCCAGCACCATTGCCATTATTAGTAATATTATTGATGAGGATTTTAATCTTAAGACTTCCCCAGGTTCATGTTTAGGGTGAGATCTTCCTAAGGACAGTGGTTGAGAGCTGCCTGGGTCCTGGTGAAGATAAGTCATCTTTATAGGGTGTTTGGGAGTCACATCTGTTATCTTGCTTCATCCTTACAGCAACTGAGGGAGACACACAGTCAGTCCTCATTTTACAGGTGAAGAAATTGAGGCTCAGAGAGGTTAAGTATCTCACTCAAGGTCATCCAGGCAGTAAGCGATGGAGCTGGAATTGAACAAAGCTCTGACTCTCCCAACCTTCCATGCTTTTCCACTGCCCCACGAGTCTGAATTATGCCAAGGCCAGGAAAACTTTCAGGCCTTTTTAGCCCCCCTTGAAGGGCTCTGAAGACAGCTCAGGGTCCACTAGAGACAAAGGTCTGTGCCCTGTTGACCTAGTTATGTGGCCAGGCAACTTGGGGTCAGGGAAAGGTGCATTCTTTCCCCTCCACTCACATTACCCAGCCTTTGGCTTCCTGGAGTTTTTGTTAAAATTCCAAATCACTTGGCACTAAGTTCTCTTCCCCACAGTTTTTGCAAACAGGAACCAAGCACCCTTCAACTTCCAGACTGCACACTTTCACACCCTCGCCTGCTTTAAACTGGTGCCAAGTCCCCTTCAGGAGAAAGCAGATATGTGAGCAGGACAGCCAGACGGCCAGAGAGTTTGGTTGTTACTTCCTGGGCCCGTCTCTGAGGGGGGCAGAAAGGACCCCAGAGGCCCACAGACCCCAGTGTGGGTCTTTGGCCTGCCACTCCCTGTGCAGCCTTGGGCTTGTACCTCCCTTCTCTGGGTCCCAATCTCCCCATGTCTTAAAAAAAAATGCCATCCTGGTGAGAGGGTCAGATGAGATAATGTATGTAAAGAGGTTTTATCACTATTATATTTGATTACCTGAAGGTCAACCTTGTTAAAAAAACTCTCTGCAGTGATGGACGTGTTCTGTACCTGTGCCCTCTAATCCTGGAGCCACTAGCCACATGTGGCTACTGAGCTTTTAAAATGTGGCTAGTGCTACTAAGGAACCAAATTTTAAATTAAATTATTATTATTATTTGTAGTGAGATGAAATTCACATAACAGGAAATTAACCATTTTAAAGTGAATATTTCTGTGGCATGATGTTAGGCAACCACCACCTCTATCTAGTTCTAAAAATTTTCATCACCCCAAAAGGAAACTCTGTCCACATTAAGCAGTTTCTCCCCGTTCCCCTTGCCCGCAGCCCCTGGAAGCCACGCAGCTTCTTTCTGTCTCTGTGGATTTGCCTCTTCTGGACATTTCATAGGAATGCGGTCGTACAGTATATGACTTTCCGTGCCTGGCCTCTTAACAGAATGTTTTTGAAGTTCATCCATGTTGTACCATGAATCAGTACTGCAGTCCTTTTCATGGCTAAATAATATTAATTTTAGTTAATTGAAATTTAAATAGGCCCATGTGGCTGGTGGCTACTGGACTGGACAACCAGGAACCTCTGGAGCCCTTCTGGGTAACTGAGGAAACAGAACCTCCAAGTGTCTGCTGGTAGCTGAGGGGATCCTAGAGGAAAGTGGAAGGAACCTGGAAGATGAAAAGGCTGAGAAGGGTGCCCCAGGTTCCCCAAAGGAGCCCAAAACTGTGGCTGATGTCTGGCGTGCTTGGTGTGTTATGTAAGTTAACTCATTCCATCCTAGCAGCATCTTTTGACATGGGTCTGACTTACCATCATCCCTGTTTTATAGAGGGGAAGACTGAGGCTCAGAGGGATTAAGTCACTTGCCCAAGGTCACACAGCTGGTAAGTGAGAAGAGATGGGTCTATGAACCTGGGTCTGGTCCCTTCCCAGGGCCCATGATCTTCACCACTAGGCTACACAGTCTTTTGACCCTGATCTTGGGAGCTGCCCAGGTGAAGGCAGATCCAGGACTCCAGCTGCACCTGCACAGACCTGCACACCTTGAGGCAGGGCTTTCTAGGCAGGGCCATCCCATGTCAGCCTTCCTGAGCTAAGAACTGCTTGGGACCTGGGTCCCTGCCTCCTTGGGAGTCAGGAAGGGGTGGCTGACGGGACAGAAGAGGATAAGGTGTAGCCTCCCTCAATTCCCCATTGCTTATCAATGAGTAACCTGGCCTGTCAGGGCTCTCCCTGTCCTCTTTGGGCCCTCTTGGGCCCTCCTTGATCTGGGAAGGAGACTCTGTTAATTACAGACCCAGAGTAAACAGGGCTGGGATAAATAGCAGATAGCTTTCCTGGCTGTGCTGCCCTTTGCCCTTTGGGAAGGGGCAGTGGGAAGAGGCAGAGAGTGAAGGGGAAGGAGTGGTCCTAGGAATGTCTTTGGAGTGGGGGAGGGAAGACTGGCTTCCTGGGGCCCCAAAGAGTCAATCTGTATGTCCTTCTGGAAAGAAAGCCCTCTGCTGGCCTCCCTGTTTGCTGTGCTCTGTCAGAGAGCTGGGCAGTGGGAAGAGGCAGAGAGTGAAGGGGAAGGAGTGGTCCTAGGAATGTCTTTGGAGTGGGGGAGGGAAGACTGGCTTCCTGGGGCCCCAAAGAGTCAATCTGTATGTCCTTCTGGAAAGAAAGCCCTCTGCTGGCCTCCCTGTTTGCTGTGCTCTGTCAGAGAGCTGGCCAGTGAGACTCTGACGTTCATCTCTTGTCATCCATCCCCTTGTCGACCCCCCAGCCATCGGTCTTTTCATCCTCGCTTTCAATATCCTTCCATCCTTCCTTTCTTCCCTTCATCCATTGTCCCCGTATCCGTTTTTCTTTCCTCTTTCTCATTTAATTCATCCATTCTTCCCTTATTCTGTCTGTTCATCTGAAAGTCCCTTCTTCCTGCCCTCCGTCTCTCACTAATCTTCATATCTTTTCTTACCCTTTTATAGTGACCATGTGTTTCTTGAGAAAACTAGGGAGGAGTTTGCGGGGAGTCCTTTGAGTCATGGGCTTCTGAGTCGGGACCCCTGTGTGGCTCTGGTGGAGTTAGCTGCCTGACTTCACACACGCTGGCCATGTGCTCAAGGTTAGATGGAGTCTCTCTTTCTCCGAGGGAGGATGGAACCTTGTTCCTTCAGCCTAGGGACCACATAACTGATTCTCCAAGGGGGGACACTTGGAGAGTGAAAGGGGGTGGTACTAACAGTCGCACCCGGGCAATGGAGTGACCTGGCACTGTCCTGGGCACAGCAGAACATCTGGTCCCCCTTCCTCAGTCCTAGCAGGAGGGCCTGTGCTCAGACAGCCTTTCTCTCCCAAAGCTGAGCCTGGATTTGGGCTTGGTTCTGTCAGTAGCAACTTGTATCAGCATGAACCCCTTGGTCAGAGTTTGGTGTCTGACCCCATCTGGGAACCCACACTCAGTATGACACGGAACAGTCCTGGCAGGGCTTTCCAGAAGTTGTTTCATGCTGACAATGCAGATATTATCATACCCCTTTACAGATGAGGAAATTGAGGCTGAGGATGAATCGATTATCTAAAGCCTCACAGCTGGATCCATAAATCCCTCAACCCACTCCCAGTTCACTCAATAAAATAATGTCGGACCTACAACCCTGTTTCCAACCCCCAAACCTGTGCCCATTTTATAGATGGGGCACCTGAGGCTGGAGTGGGGAAGGTGACTTCCTAGTTAGTCTGTGGGCTGTGCGGTGGTGGAGACTGGCAGTTTAACCGAAGGGCAGGCATGGGCCCAAGGACTCCAGGAACTAACAACAGCAGAATGTAACAGTGGCTACCATTTATTGAGCCCCCATTGAGTGCCAGGCCCAGTCTTGGGTGCTTTGTGGTGACTCAGCCAGTTCAGGTGGGTGAGCAAGATGGCAGCTGGAGAACAGACCCCCTTAGTCCCCTTTCTCCCTGCTCCCCGCCCTCCTGCAGAGCTCTTGGGTTGATCTGGGGGCAGGATGTGTCCTCCCAGGGTCCAGGCCACCACCCATTAATCCCTAACTTGCTGCAGCTGGGAGATAAGATAGCACCAGCCCATTAATCAAGGCTGCCTGGCAGGGACAGTGGGGGTGGGGTGAGGACAGCACCACCTCACAGGTGGAGATAAGCCCCCTTCTACCCTCAGGGGCCGGGAGTAGTGGAGGATGCTGAGAAGTTTGGCCTCAAGTTCCAATCCCTGGTATCTGGGCATGTGGGTGGAGACTACACTGGGTATGGGGGCAGGTAACGCTGGGAAAGGCAGCCCCGGGGTGCAGGCTGGGTTGAGAGGAGCCAGGAGACCTGGGTTCCAGCCTCAGTGCCCACCCCTCCCCCACCCCCCCATACCCCGCCTCCC
>NW_020185331.1:1443232-1489971 GCF_003031525.2 Neophocaena asiaeorientalis asiaeorientalis
CCTCTGTCTTTAGACAAGCCACCGCACCTCTCTGGGCCTGTCTCTGCATCTGAATGAATGGGAGGGGGCTGGGTTAGACGACCTGGAGGGAACTTTCACCATGAATGTGCTCAGTGACCTGTGCTGGGACAGGTGAGGGGTGGGCTCACCTGACAGCAGGAAGAGGGCAGAGGCACTGCCTTGGCTAAGGGACAACAGGCTGGGTGGGATTTGCCCCAGACCCCATGTTGACCCTCACAGGAGAGCAAGTGGGCAGTGGTGGTGATGCTGGGGGCTAGGGATGGGACAGGAGAGGGGAAATGGGCCTTAGAGCCACAGTGCCCTTCAGGGGGCCACTCACTACTTCTGGGGGCTGGAATTGTGGAGTTTGATTACTGCCTTGTGTAATCTTGGATGGGTACTCAACCTTTTGGCACCTCAGTTTTCCCATCTGTAAAAAGAGGATGGTGGTATTTCCCGCCTGGGATTTTTGTTAGGAAGATAAATGTAAAGTGCTTATTAGCTCAATGCCTGACAGATGGCAGATGCTCAGTAAATATTAGTGATTATTCTTTCTTTTGTGGCCAGCTCCACAGGGCCTGGACCCTCTTCAATGTGGATTCTCTGTGATCACAGCTATGGGGAGGAGATTGGGGCAGCTCAACCCTAAAGCAATTGCTGGTCCAAGGATGCTGATTATAAAGTGTATTAGTTATATTTTTATAACTAATAAATGACAAACTTAAAGCAGCAAACATGATCTCCACAGTTTCTGTGGGTTGGAAATTCAGCTGCTTAGCTGGGTAGTTCTGCCTCAGAATGTCTCATGAGGTTGCAGTTAGCATGTTGTCCAGGGCTGCCGTTATCTGAAGGCTTGACTTGGGCTGGAGGACTTGCTTCCAAGGTCACTTCTATGGGCTGCTGGCTGGAAGCCACATGGCCAGCTTGAGTGTCTCCATGCTGTGGCATCTGGCTTCTATGGATCGAGTGATCGAGAAGCAAGCATGGAGGAAACGTAGTGCTTTTCATCACCTGCTCTCTGAAGTTGCACCATCACCCCTCCTTTATCCCATTTGTTAGAGGCAAGTCACTAAGGCCAGCCCATGCTCAAGGGAAGGGAGGAATATCAGAGACAGACACGTGCAATACCAGCTTTTCTATGCCTGGGTGCTCTGTGCTGGGAACTTGACACACATGATCTCTAATCCCCACAGCCACAGGAATTATGTTTCTTTTATGGATGAGAATACAGTGGTTCAGAGAGGCTAAGTGATTTGCCCAAGATCACCCAGCCAGGAGGTACCCGTGGCACTGTCTGGTCTTGGGAGGCCATTTCCCATCCCAGGCACCTCCCAGCTTCAGCCACACCCAAGCCAGCCTTGGCTTTGAAGCCACATGTGACCATCTTGGGTAACAAGGCTTCCTTAGATGTAGGATTAGAAATAATATATGAGGCACACCTACACAGGGCATGTAAAAAGCAGGGGCTTTTAGAGCCACACTGACCTGGGTTTGGATTTTGACTCCACCCACCTTCTCTGTTCCTCTGGTCTATATAGTGAAGTAGTAGTACCCACCCTGCAAGGATAGGTGAGGTATGCGTGTAGTAGGTGTACTGTGCTAGCTGTTATTATCATGGGGTGGGACCGGGTAGCTCTCAGGGCTGGGCTGCTAGAGGACTGTCTTCCCTCTGAGTAATGTGCTCTCCTGGTGGAAGCAATGTCCCCCCTCCTGGTCTGGGGTCCCCCATCCAGGCCTTGCTTGGCAAATACAGAGCATCTGAGGCATTTGCTGCTTTGCCAGCCCTGTGGGTAGGGCTGAGGCCAGCGAGTACTCCAGGGTTGCAGGCCTCAGGGCAGGAGTCCCCTCACTGTGACACGACTCAGGCCAGGATACTCCTACCTTCCCAGTGTTTCCAGCATCTCCAGTGTGGAGGGACCTCCATGCACTTGCCCACTTCTGCCAGCAGAGGGAACAGGCGCTGTGTCTGGGAACCTGGGAGGCTCCAGGCCCCCTCGTAGGGGGTCTCCGGTCCTGGAAGCTCCTCAGTGGGGTGGAGTGGGGTGACTTGGAGTGGAACTGGCAAGGGTGAAGACTTCATCGCCCATGAAGGGAGCCGCCTCTGGAGCCCTAGAGCCCAGGTTGGGGCCATGGGGAAGGAAGAGAAAGGGATCCAGAGGAGGAACAGAAGTAATCATTTCTCACTCCATAATCCGTTCAGTGAATGTCGTTCAGTGCCTACTGTGTGCCCCGGACCGTGGTGGCCCTGGGATCCCATGTCAGATGTGGACCCTCACAGGGCCGACGTTCAAGTGGGGAGGCTGGGACAGGCAGATGTGCAAATGGAGTAATTGCAAACATGATATAAAGGACATAAACAGAGGGCTGGGAGAGGCAATGTCTTGGGGCCTGGCTCCACTGCTCAGCTAGGTGACCAGGTGGGGTTGAGGTGAAGCCAGTCTGGGAATCTTGGAGTGGGAACCACTTCTTCTACATGGTCTTTCTAGCTTCGGGGTCCCGTTGTCACCAGAAATCACCACACGTCACCATAGGGTCTGACTACCAGCCACCTGCAGGATCATCCGTGGAGCACATGCCTTGGAGGCCCTGCAGTTGGACAGGCCTGGCTTAGCCTGACTTCTTCACTTGCCAACTGTGTGATCTTGGCTGAGACACCTAACTTCTCTGCTTTGGCATCTCCAAGCATTAACAGGGATTCCTTCACAGCGTGCAGACTGGAATGTATTCATCCAGCTCTGCCTCTGGCCAGCCCGGGGGCCTTAGGCTCGTGCGTTAGTTTTCTATTGCTGCGGTAACAAATGGCCACAAAGTTAGCAGCTTAAAACAACCTACACACATTTATTATCTCAGTCTCTGTGGGTCAGGAGTCCAGGTATGGGTTAGCTGGGTCCTCTGCTCAGGGTATCACAAAGCTGCAGTCAAGGTGTCAGCTGGGAGTGGTGTCATCTGAGGCTTGGGGTCCTTTTCCAAACACACATGGCTTTTGGCAGAACTAATTTCCTTGTAGCTGTGGAATTCATTGAGGCTGCATCTTCAAGGCCAGCAGGAAAGACCTTTCTGCTGTGTCACCGGCTTTAAAAGGACTCACCTGATTAGGTCAGGCCCACCCAGGATAATATCCCTTTTGATTAGCTCAACGTCAACTGACTGTAATATTCCATTATATTCACTGCTTCCACCCACACTCAAGGGGAGGGGATTGTTTGGGCCATGTACACCGGGTGGTGGGAATCTTGGAGACCATCTTAGAATTATTAACATGTTGAAATTATTTTGACTAGTAATCATGTAATGATCAGTAATGATTATTTTCTTAAATTGTTCTCTAGTTTCAAAACAAGCAAACACAGAAGAAATTTCAATTTTAAAGATATTGTTTAAATTCAGTAAAATATTTCACATATAAACAAAAATAGTGCTTACCAAACAAAAGCATTCTACTTCTCACTTCACACTCTGTATCACAGCTTTTGATTTTAAACACAAAACAAGCCTCCAGTGGTCCCATAGAATGACAGAATTGAAGGAACTCAAGTTCTGGGGGTTTTGTTTGTTTGTTTTTTGTTTTTAAACCCAGTGGGCTATCATTTTCTATTTTGAATTTACTGTTTAAATGCAGGAATGTGTCATATCATAGGTTTTATGGACACAAATTGCACCTGAATGAGCTTGAATGAATCAGAACAGTTAGGAACTTATCCCAGAAACACACAGGCAGGAAGTAAGCAAGATGTCCTTCATCAAGTGAATGGATAAACTGTGGTACATCCATACAATGGAATATTATTCAACGAGAAGAAGAAATGAGCTATCAAGCCATGAAAAGACATGGAGGAACTTTAAATGCATGTTGCTAAGGGAAAGGAGCCAATTGGAGAAGCCTACCTACTGTATGATTCCAACTTTATGACGTTCTGGAAAAGGAAAAACTATGGTGACAGAAAAAAGATCAGTATTTTCCAGGGCCTTGGGGAGGGATGCATAGGCAGAGCACAGGGGATTTTTAGGACAGCTAATGTATTTTATAGAGTGTGGAATGGTGGATACATTGTATATTTGTCCAAATCCATAGAAAGTACAATGCAAAGAGTGAACCCTAATGTAAATTGTGGATTTTAGTTAATAACAGCCTATCAACACTGGTTCATCAGTTGTGACAAATGTACCACACTAATGCAAGATGTTAATAATGGGGGAAACTGTGCACTCAAATTTTCTGTAAGCCTCAAACCGCTCTAAATAATAAAGTCTATTAATTAAAAAAAATACCACATGTGCAGATAAGTCTGCATGTATCAAATGCTGCCCAGATAATTGGAACTTTCCGAATTAACTGTCACCTGGAATATGATGTTTATTAAAGGATAAGTAATGAAAATGTGCTAATTGGAAGTTAACGTGTATTAAAGCCCAGCGGTAACCATGGGGCTTTAACACACTTTTTAAAAAAAATTAATTAATTTATTTGGTTGCGCCGGGTCTTAGTTGTGGCAGGCAGGCTCCTTAGTTGCAGCACATGGGCACCTTAGTTGTGGCAGGCAGGCTTCTTAGTTGTGGCATGTGAACTCTTAGTTGTGGCATGCTTGCAGGATCTAGTTCCCTGACCAGGGATTGAACCCAGGCCCCCTGCATTGGGAGTACGGAGTCTTATCCACTGCACCACCAGGGAAGTCCCAATACACTTTTTTTTTGGTCTAATTTTTTATTGTCTAATTTTAGAAATTAGACTGACAAGAGATTTTTGAGGGAAGGATATTTTATCACTGATATAGTTTAAAACTGCTGCTTGATGATAACAAAATGGAGACTGACTTTTGGATTGTTTTACTGGTTTTAAGATTCTCTGCCGTTGCACCCCTGTTTCGCCTGCACTGGGGTGGACCACGCCCGCCCCATCCTTGGTCCACCACTGCCAACAAGCTGGTGTTCTCCGTCTCTGCACAGCGTGTCATTGGATGCTGCATCACATCTCGTGAGGTCTTGTTAACGGGCAGGAAAGGAACTGTTTTTTTTCTCATGTCTTTTTAAAACATTTAATTTTCAATAAACTTTATTTTTTAGAGCAGTTTTAGGTTCACAGCAAATTTGAGCAGAAAGTAGAGAGCTCCCATCTACCCCTGCCCCCCACATGCACTATCTCCCTCACTGTGGACATCCCACAGCACAGTGGGTACATTTTGTTTGTTACAATCGATGAACCTACATTGACACATCATTGTTATTCAAAAGCCTGTAGTTTACATTAGAGTTCACTCTTGGAGTTGTAGCTCTATGAGTTTGGGCAAATGTATAACAACATTTGTATGTATAACAGCAAATGTATAACAACAAATATATCCACCATTCAGGAGAATAGTTTGACCTAAAATCCTCTGCCTGTTTATTCTTCCCTCTTCCATAACCCCTGGTAACCACGGATCTTTTTATTGTCTTCATAGTTTTGCTTTTCCTGAATGTCATAGAGTTGGAATCATACGGTCTTTTCAGATTGGCTTCTTTCACTTAGTGATAGCGCATTTAAGTTTCCGCCGTGTCTTTTTGTGCTTTGATAGCTCATTTCTTTTTCTCACTGAATAATATTCCTTTGCATTAATGCGCCACAATTTATTTATACTCTCGTGTCATGTGTTCCTTTCTAAGGCAGTCGCTGGCAAGGGGAAAAGAATTATCACATGTGACTGCCAGGTATCACTTGGAGCAGAGTCCAGCCTCCTCTGAAGCTCAGGCCACCTAATATAAAAACATTCTTGAGGGCTTCCCTGGTGGCGCAGTGGTTGAGAGTCCGCCTGCCGATGCAGGGGACGCGGGTTCGTGCCCCGGTCCAGGAGGATCCCACATGCCGCGGAGCTGCTGGGCCCGTGAGCCATGGCCACTGAGCCTGCGCGTCTGGAGCCTGTGCTCCGCAACGGGAGAGGCCACAACAGTGAGAGGCCCGCGTACCGCAAAAAAAAAAAAAACATTCTTGAATGGTTATTTAGTGGGGATGGAGTGGGGAAGTGGTGGTTGGGTGGGTAACCAGCAATGTTTGCTCCAGGGACCACACCTTTTTTTTTCTTTTTTGAATAAATGAAAATTGTCTTCTGTCTGTGAAACAATTCATTTTAGAAAATCTGAAATATGCATAAAGGTAAAATAAAACATAAATTACAGCTCCAGCTTCTGATAATTATATTGTTAGTATTATATGGTATCTCCTTCCAGAACTTTCCATTTAGTTATAGGGACACATATAATGACACATTAAATCAGGACTCTTCCTTTTCCAGGTTTGGCTGAGGCATGAAGACCAAGATGCCCCGCAGAAGGAGTTGTAGGACAGACACTGTGGTTGAGAACCAGGGAGATGGCTGAGGGCAAAAGAGGATTAGGAACTGGAGATCTGGGGGATTTTGAGAGAGTTTTTTTGTAGAGACCAGCAATGTTTGCTCCAGGGACCACACCTTTTTTTTTTTTTTTTGAATAAATGAAAATTGTCTTCTGTCTGTGAAACAATTCATTTTAGAAAATCTGAAATATGCATAAAGGTAAAATAAAACATAAATTACAGCTCCAGCTTCTGATAATTATATTGTTAGTATTATATGGTATCTCCTTCCAGAACTTTCCATTTAGTTATAGGGACACATATAATGACACATTAAATCAGGACTCTTCCTTTTCCAGGTTTGGCTGAGGCATGAAGACCAAGATGCCCCGCAGAAGGAGTTGTAGGACAGACACTGTGGTTGAGAACCAGGGAGATGGCTGAGGGCAAAAGAGGATTAGGAACTGGAGATCTGGGGGATTTTGAGAGAGTTTTTTTGTAGAAAGCTGTGCTATGAGTCCCAACCCCTTGGACAGTTGGGGTTCCAACCCCAAAAGGGAGGGGGTCCCCCTCACCTCAAACCTGTTAAGGTGAGCTTCAAGGAGACCCCTTGGTGTATACTTGATGTATGTCTCCTGGAGTTTGGGGGGGCCCAGGAGGTCATATCTGACATAAATCTAAGGAGTCTAGGGAATTCCCAGGTGGTCCAGTGGTTAGGACTTGGTGCTTTCACTGCCGGGACCCCTGGGTTCGATCCCTGGTCAGGGAACAAAGATCCCACAAACCACATGGTGTGGCCAAAAAAAAAAAAAAAGGAATCTAAAGGTGAGTCTGTGGCTTTCAACTTGAGAAGGCAGAGCAAAGGGTGAGCAAAAAAAACCCATCTGCTTTGGGAGCCAACTCCACTTCCACAGATGGCAAGGCGAATGATGTGAGCATGTTTCCTGTGGACTGTCTGGGGCCGTGCGTGAGGGAGAGGTGGCCTGGAGCTGCTTTAGATTTGGCTTGAGAGGACCACCCCTGGTGATGGGACCATGGTCGAGGATGAGTATGATTGGGCCACTGGAAACCAGACACTTAGAGGAGAAAGGTAGTTAAATGCAGCTTAAACCTTCAAAGGGGTTCCTGGGAACCTCTCTCAGGTCTTACCTCTGTTTCCCCAGGTTTCCCCAGGCTCCTCCCCCAGGTCTCTCTACACCCTCCCTGTCTTGGTGTCCCCCCCTAGTTCTTATGGATACTCTTCCCCACCTCTCAAGATAAAAGAGTCCCAACCCCACACCTCTTCCTGTGTCTTGCAAAACTCTGCCATCTCAGTCTTCAGCCCGATGTCAACAGGATCTCCCTCTGCTCAGGATTTTGCTGGTTGAAAGTTAGGAGAGGGCTTTGACAAAGGAGGAAAAGTTTGGATCATTTTCTCCCAGGGCTGTGACCAGTGTTCTACTTACTGAAGGGTAAAATCCCTTCATTACCATAAAAAACTCCCACAGGATAGATTCACATGAGGAATGTCTTGCCACATGCTTTTTACTCCCTTCTTCTGGGACTTCTATTAGAAGTATGATAGGCCTTCTTGCTCTGTCTTCTCTGTCTCTTCCTTTCACTTCTGTATTTTCCCTCTTTAATCTCTCTGGGCTATTTTTTTCAGAGCCAGAATTTCTATTTGGTTCTTTTCAAATCTGCAATATCACTTTTTATAGTTTCCAGTTCCCTGTCAGATTTTTAAAGTTTGGCCTTTAATTTCTTTAAACACAGTAAGCGTAGTTTTTAGCTTGCATCTGATAATACCAATACTTCATGTACTTTTGGGTCTGTTTCTACTGTCTGTTTTTTCCTTGGTTTTTCTCATGGATGTTGGAATATTATCTTGAAGACTTGGATTCAAAATCCAGGAAGTATTTTTATTTGCTTTGCATAAATGCTTGGGTGTGCTACTATTCTGGAATCACAACAATTCAATTTCAAGGCTGGATATTTCTTGGTAAGAAACCAGGGTGCGGGCTTCCCTGGTGGCGCAGTGGTTGAGAGTCCGCCTGCCAATGCAGGGGACACGGGTTCGTGCCCCGGTCAGGGAGGATCCCACATGCCACGGAGCGGCTGGGCCCGTGAGCCATGGCTGCTGAGCCTGCACGTCCGGAGCCTGTGCTCCGCAACGGGAGAGGCCACAACAGTGAGAGGCCCGCGTACCACAAAAAAAAAAAGAAACCAGGGTGCAAGTCTGTGCGAGGGCTGGTTTATGTCTTCTCCATACCCCACCTGGGGTGTGTAGTTCCACTACTGTGCAGGCTGTGGGTTTCAGAGCTCCCACCTGTGACAGGCTCTGGGTTTTCACTTCTCTCCCTCCAACCCTGAGGGGACACTCAGAGCCAGCTCCTGCTACAGTACCTGTTTCTCCCAGGCAAGCAAATGTCCTCTGGACAAGAGCAGCTTTGTGGGCTGGGTTTCTCTTTCTGGATTCTTGTCTTCTCCCAGATCTTAGCCCAGCACTTCCTCAGTGGTTTGTCGTCTTTGTCGTTTTCAAGATGTTTTTCCAATTTTCTGGCCCACCTCCCTTTCACTGTCCTCAGTAGAGAACTGGCCTGAATTACCTTGTCCACCGTGACCAGGAGTTCACATGAAGAATGAGTGACTGTGACCTTCCTACTTGAGAAACAGCAACCCCTGCCTTAGTCACTACAGGAGGCTCTGCTGCCTTCCCGGGCTGATTTTCATCACGAAGAGCCCCACATTGGCCAAGAACACGTCTGTCCTAGTCTTGCAGGATGAGTGATGCCGTCCTCACGTAGTTACTCTATTTGCCCCAGTTTTCCTCTTGCCACAAGTAGAGGTAGCAGTAGTCAAGGCGTTAGCAGGTTGTGGCTTCAGGCCTGGCTTTGCCACTTGCTCGTTCTTTGCCATGGGTAAGGAAGTTCCTTCCTCTTTTAGGTCTTTGCTTTTTTTAAAAAAGAAAAATGTTTATCTGCAACATGGGATTAAGAATCAGATCTCCTCGGAAGATAATGCCTGTGAAGATGCCCAGCTTGCTGCTTGACACATTTAGATGCTCCAAAAATGTTTGATGAATGTTAATCTGAACCAGTTACATGACTATATCGATTTAGGGGCAACTACTAGAAAAATCTCCCAAATAACAATAGCTTTAAAAAGAATTTGTTTCTCTTTCATGTATCAGCTCTCTGAAGGCAGGTTGCTCAGGGCTGGGGTGGACTCCACATTCGTCCGGACCTTGGACACCTCCCATCCTACTGCTCCTCCATCCTTAGTGCATTGCCTTGTGGCACAAGGATGCTGCTCAGCTGCATCTCAGGCGGCAGGAGGAGGCAGGGCAGGAAAGGGCACACTTTCAAGGGGACTTCTCGGCAGTCCCGTACAACACACCCGCTTAATTCCCTGGACTGGACCTTGCATACAGCTTGCACAGAGCTGCTGGGGAAGTGGGGACACGGAATCTCTGAGCTGAGTGGCACTCAGCTGTTTGTAAGGTTCTTTTTCTAAGGAATACGAGGAAAAGGGAAATTGGTAGGCAATTGGCAGTTTCTGCCACAGTGACCTTGAATGAATCACTTTTCCTTGTTGAACTTCAGTGTCCTCTTCTGTAAAAATTGGTGGTGATGGTCGGGGCACTGTTGGCATTTTGGGTGGTGTGATTCTTCACTGTGCAGAACTGTTCTAACGCAGTACAGGGCATTTAACATCTCTGGGCCATGCCTAAGTGCCAGTAGTACCCCCAGGCATTGTGACCACCAAAACAACCCTGCTCTTTTCTAACTGCCCCTTGGGAATAATACTAGTCCCTGTTGAAAACCCTTGGACAAGACGATTCTAAAGTCCTAAGAGTGGCATTCTGTGAGAGCCTGTGATTCGATGTCACTTCTATGAAGTGATATAGTAACTTCATGTGTCACGTGGGCAAGTGGAGGGGAGAGGATGAAGATGCAAATGTCTGCTTCTTTAGTTCTCCCCAGCGTTGGGAGGAGAAAGGAATCATTATGCAGCTAGAGCCAAGGTCACTGGCCTCCAGGTGGTCAGAGGAGGAGAAAGGACAGAGGAAGGAAGGAGCCAGGACAGAACTTTCCAAGGAATGGCAGGAACCCAGAACACCTGGTCCCACCAGGGGCCCATTGCCCCTCCCAAGGCCCATTGCCGTGCCCCCTGGAGGGAGAGCCATCGCCGGGGAAGCTGGCATGCTGGCCTCCGTCTGTCATGATGGCCTCATTAGTGGCTCCCATGTCCATTGGCGGGACCTCATAAGGGGGGACCCGTCTGACCTTTGGGGCAGCAGATGCTGCGTCTGGCAGGGCTGATCCAAGCCCAAGGGTGCTGCCTCCTCTACCACAGGCTCTCAGCCCTTTCCTGCCCGAGATCCCTGTGAGGGGTGGCAATTAGGTGGACCATGGGGTGCTCAAACCAGTGAGATCTGATGGAGCCAGGGGAGGATGTGTGAGGCTCCAGAGTCATGCTGCCTAGATTCAAACCTGGTTCCCACACTTATTTAACTGTGTGACTTTGGGGGACTTCACTGGCGTTGCAGTGGTTAGGGCTCTGTGCTTCCACTGCAGGGGGCACAGGTTCGATCCCTGGTCAGGGAACTAAGATCCTGCATGCTGGGTGGTGCGACCAAAAAATAAGTAAATAAAAAATAAATTTAAAAAATTGTGTGACTTTGGATGAAAGCTTTTTTTCTTGTTTGTTCCCTCATCTGCAAAATGGAAATAATAATAGTTCATACCTCACAAGGTTGCCATCAAGCTTAAATAAGACAATATGGGTAGAACATGGAGAAGAGTGCCTGGCATATGGTAGGTACTCAGTAAGTGGTAGTCCTTGCTCTTCTGGGTGGAGCCCCGCCTCTCTCTTAATTCCTGGCCAGGAGATTCTGATGCACACAATATGGCTTCCAGGTTTTAAGCAACTTGCCCGAGGTTCCAGAGTCAGCCAAACTTCATGTGCTCCATCACCCCGTGGTGAAGAGACATGCTCCCCAGAGGGAGTGGGGAGTGGACCAGCTGAGGCCACACAGCAAGCAGAGCCAAGCTGGGCTCCACTGAGCCCCCAGCTGCGCTCGGCTGTGCCCAGCACAGGTCTGGAGCTCAGAGAGCCACCTGCTTCCGTGCAGACAGAGATGCAGATGCAGGCTTGCATGCAGCCTTAGAGCACTGCCTTCAGCCTCATCTCAGAACCTGTGCTGGGACTTGGAACTGCCCAGGCCACAGGCAGGGAGGTGTAGAGGGGCCCACGAAGGGCTCCCTTGAGTTAGCCAGCAGCTCTGGGCCCGAGTTGCTTGTTGCTAGGGAAGGTGCGGGTATGAATGGAGTGGGTCTTGGAGGGGGGCAGGCAGGGCTGGGTCCTGAAAGCACACGGGAGGCCAACAGAGCCACCACTCGGAGCACCTCTCCCCTGCTCTACAGCTCCCAATCCTGCCTGCCCTCTGTTCAGCGGCCCTGAGGTGTGGAGAGGGGCGTGAGGACTGTGCTGGGGGCCACGGGGCTTGAGGCAGATGTGTGGGTGTGAGGTCAGGACCCACGCGAGCGCGGTCCTGGGTGTGGCATTCAGTATCCCTGAGCTAACATAATAACTACGGCACTATTGTTATAGAGGTCCATGAATAATGAATATGCACTAGCAAGGAGAATAACTATTTTTAGTGCTTTAGTGTTTTTAGTGCTTCCTATGTGCCAGGCATCGTGCCATGTGCTATCTCTGACTGTCTCCTTTAATCCTCTAGTCTTATGAGGAAAGTACTGTCAGTTTTGTTTTCAAAGAGGAAACTGCACTGTGAAGGCCTAAGTGACTAGTTCAAGGTCATGTAGGAGGTAAAGCAGAGGCTTGGACTGCTTTCCGTTGTGTCAACTTGATGGGTTACACACTGGACGAAGATGCCACTTATTAGCTGGGAAACACTTTGTCTCTCTGGATTTCCTTTTGCTCATCAGCAAAATGGTTTTAGATACTTTTATACTGATTATGTCACAGGGTAGTGGTTAGAACTAATTGAATGAGGGATGTGACAAATATTCGTAAGTTCACTCATTATTCAATCAGCGATGATTTATTGAGCCCCAATCTGGTGCTGGGCACCCTTCTAGGGACCAGAGATACAACAGTAAGCAGAACAGGCGAGGTCCTGCCTTGGTTCCCCTCGTGGGATCTAAACTCTAAAATGGGGGTGGGGTAGGGAGACATAACAAACCAGTCAATGAATGAACAAGTATGCTGATTTCTCGTAGTACTCGGTGCCATGAATTTTAAGACAGGTGATGGGATTCACTCTACTTCAGATGTGTTGGTAGAGAGGGGCCATCTGAACAGGTGACACTTGGAGTTGGAGCCCGCTGATGTAAATAACCAACTATGTAAAGAATGTTATTAAACAATACATTACTAAATAACCAGAGATCACTGAAGAAATCAAAGAGGAAACCAAAAAATACCTAGAGACAAATGACAATGAAAACATGATGATCCAAAACCTATGGGATGCAGCAAAAGCAGTTCTAAGAGGGAAGTTTATAGCTATACAAGCCTACCTCAAAAAAATAAAAATCTCAAATAAACAATCTACCCTTACACCTAAAGGAACTAGAGAAAGAAGAACAAACAAAACCCAAAGTTAGAAGGAAAAAAATCATAAAGAACAGAGCAGAAATAAATGAAATAGAAACAAAGAAAACAATAGCAAAGATCAATAAAACTAAAAGTTGGTTCTTGGAGAAGATAAACAAAATTGATAAACCTTTAGCCAGACTCATCAAGAGAAAGAGGGAGAGGACTCAAATCAATAAAATTAGAAATGAAAAAGGAGAAGTTACAATGGACACCGCAGAAATATATCATAAGAGACTACTACAGCAACTCTATGCCAATAAAATGGACAACCTGGAAGAAAGGGACAAATTTTTAGAAAGGTATAACCATCCAAGACTGAACCAGGAAGAAATAGAAAATATGAACAGACCAACCACAAGTAATGAAATTGAAACTGTGATTAAAAATCTTCCAACAAACAAAAGTCCAGGACCAGATGGCTTCACAGGTGAGTTCTATCAAACATTTAGAAAAGAGCTAACACCTGTCCCTCTCAAACCCTTCCAAAAAATTGCAGAGAAAGGAACACTCCCAAACTCATTCTACGAGTCCACATCACCCTGATACCAAAACCAGACAAAGACACTACAAAAAAAGAAAATTACAGACCAACATCACTGGTGAATATAGATGCAAAAATCCTCAACAAAATATTAGCAAACGGAATCTAAGAACACATTAAATGTATCATACACCATGATCAAGTGGGATTTATCCCAGGGATGCAAGGATTCTTCAACATCTACAATAGATGCTGAAAGAGTTTTTGACAAAATTCAACACCCATTTATGATAAAAATTCTCCAGAAAATGGGCATAGAGGGAAGCTACCTCAACATAATAAAGGCCATCTATGACAAACCCACAGCAAACATCATTCTCAATGGTGAAAAACTGAAAGCATTTCCTCTAAGATCAGGAACAAGACAAGGATGTCCACTCTCACCACTATTATTCAACATAGTTTTGGAAGTCCTAGCCACGGCAATCAGAGAAGAAAAAGAAATAAAAGGAATACAAATTAGAAAAGAAGTAAAACTGTCACTGTTTGCAGATGACATGATATTATACATAGAGAATCCTAAAGATCCCACCAGAAAACTGCTAGAGCTAATCAATGAATTTAGTAAAGTTGCAGGGTACAAAATTAATGCACAGAAATCTCTTGCATTTCTATAACTAACAACGAAAGATCAGACAGAGAAATTAAGGGAACAATCCTGTTCACCACTGCAACAAAAATAATAAAATACCTAGGAATAAACCTACCTAAGGAGGTAAAAGACCTGTACTCAGAAAACTATAAGACACTGATGAAAGAAATTAAAGATGATACCAACAGATGGAGAGATATACCATGTTCTTGGATTGGAAGAATCAATATTGTGAAAATGACTATACTACCCAAAGCAATCTACAGATTCAATGCAATCCCTATCAATTTACCAATGACATTTTTTACAGAACTAGAACAAAAAATCTTAAAATTTGCATGGAGACACAAAAGACCGTGAATAGCCAAAGCAGTCTTGAGGGAAAAAAAAGGAGCTGGAGGAATCAGATTCCCTGACTTCAAACTATACTACAAAGCTACAGTAATCAAGACAATATGGTACTGGCACAAAAACAGAAACATAGATCAATGGAACAAGATAGAAAACCCAGAGACAAACCCATGCACCTATGGTCAACTAATCTATGACAAAGGAGGCAAGGATATACAATGGAGAAAAGACAGTCTCTTCAATAAGTGGTGCTGGGAAAACTGGACAGCTACATGTAAAAGAATGAAATTAGAACACTCCCTCACACCATACATAAAAATAAACTCAAAATGGATTAGAGACCTAAATGTAAGACTGGACACTATAAAACTCTTAGAGGAAAACAGGAAGAACACTCTTTGACATAAATCACAGCAAGATGTTTTTTGATCCACCTCCTAGAGTAATGGAAATAAAAACAAAAATAAACAAATGGGACCTACTGAAACTTAAAAGCTTTTGCACAGCAAAGGAGACTACAAACAAGACGAAAAGACAAACCTCAGAATGGGAGAAAATATTTGCAAACAAATAAACGGACTCAGGATTAATCTCCAAAATATATAAACAGCTCATGCAGCTCAATATTAAAAAAACAAACAACCCAATCCAAAAAGTGGGCAGAAGACCTTAATAGACACTTCTCCAAAGAAGACATACAGATGGCCAAGAAGCACAGGAAAAGATGCTCAACATCAGTAATTATTAGAGAAGTGCAAATCAAAACTACAATGAGGTATTACCTCACACCAGTTAGAATGGGCATCATCAGAAAATCTACAAACAGCAAAAGCTGAGGGTGTGGAGAAAAGGGAACCATCTTGCACTGTTGGTGGGAATGTAAATTGGAGAACAGCCACTATGGAGAACAGTATGGAGGTTCCTTAAAAAACTAAAAATAGAATTACCATGTGACACAGCAATCCCACTACTGGGCATATACCCTGAGAAAACCATAATTCAAAAAGACACATGCAGCCCAATGTTCATTGCAGCACTATTTACAATAGCTAGGTCATGGAAGCAACCTAAATGCCCATTGACAGACGAATGGATAAATAAGATGTGGTACATATATACAATGGAATATTACTCAGCCATAAAAAGGAACGAAATTGGGTCATTTGCAGAGATGTGGGTGGACCTAGAGACTGTCATACAGAGTGAAGTAAGTCAGAAAGAGAAAAACAAATATCGTATATTAACACGTATATGTGGAATCTAGAAAAATGGTACAGATGAAGCAGTTTGCAAGGAAGAAATAGAGACACGGATGTAGAGAACAAACGTATGGACACCAAGGGGGGAAAGTGATGGTGGTGGTGGGATGAATTGGGAGCTTGAGATTGACATGTATACACTAATATGTATAAAATGGATAATTAATACAAAAATTTAAAAAGTACCATTTCCATGCCTGCTTTTTGGAAAAGAGAAAAAATAAAATAAAAAACAACCCTACTAGAGTACAAATGTAAGCCAATCATGGAATGAAAAGAGAAGATGCTGTAAAATGATGTTCCTGGGCAGTGAATTTGTTTTCACATTTTAGAAATTAAGTTTTATCAAAATGATTTATGCACGTGGTTTAGTTCAACCCTTCTGTGGCAACAGCACTGGTTGAACCCCATTTTCCGACCTCCCTACATGGGGTGCAAAAAAAAACAAATGTCACCCATGAGGGGTAGCGAGGAAGTTCTGGCTGGTGGCTGGAGCGCCGTAAGTGGAGGGGGGAGCAGTGTGAGGGGAGCTGGGGGTCAGGCAGAGGCTGGCTGTGGGAGCCCTGTGGGCACTGGCAGGGAGCTTGGATTTTACTCTCACGGTAATGGGAACCCGGCTGGCTGTTGATACAGTTCAATGGCTTGATGATGTTGGGCTGACGTTCTGCCACTCTTCAACCTGTCCCCACTGGTTGTAAGCGGCTGCGGCCACTCCAGGCATCACATCTACATACAAGGCAGATTCTGCTTACTACTTCTTTTTTTTTTAATGTGGGCCTTTTTTTTTTTTTTTTAATATTCTTTATTGAATTTGTTACAATATTGCTTCTGGTTTTTTTTTTTTATGTTTTGGCTTTTTGGCTACCGGGCATATGGGATCTTAGCTCCCTGATGAGGGATCGAAACCCGCACCCCTTACACTGGAAGGCTAAGTCCTAACCACAGGACCACCAGGGAAGTCCCATGGTTTTGCTTACTTCTGACTAATCAGAATGGTTCTTAGCTGCAAGGGAGACTAGAAAAGGAATCAGGTATAGGAATGAGTTTCTCCGACCCAAGACTGGAGGCAGGAAGGAGAGCTGGGGCTTGAGGTGGGGGCGTGGTCTGCTGCACAGGTGCTTCTCTGTCACACACGGGCATAGGATGGTCTGGGCTGGGCCTGAGGTTCTGCATCTCAAACGAGCTCTCCAGAGATGCTGATGTGGCTGGTCTGTCGCCCACACTTCCAGGAGCATGGGTAGACACCACTGGAGATCTTTAAAACTTTTTATTTATTTATTTATTTTTGGCTGTGTTGGGTCTTCATTGCTGCGCGCAGGCTTTCTCTAGTTGTGGCGAGTGGGGAGCTACTCTTTGTTGCGGTGCACGGGCTTCTCATTGCGGTGGCTTCTCTTGTTGCGGAGCACGGGCTCTAGGGCGCGTGGGCTTCAGTAGCTGTGACATGTGGGCTCAGTAGTTGTGGCGCACGAGCTTAGTTGCTCCGCGGCATGTGGGATCTTCCCGGACCGGGGCTCGAATGCGTGTCTCCTGCATTAGCAGGTGGATTCTTAACCACAGCACCACCAGGGAAGCCCCACTGGAGAGTTTTAAGTAAGAGAGTGGTTACCCGATTTCTGTGGTTCTGTGGAGAATGCCGTGTAGGGGACAAGAGGGGACACTGGGAGGCTAGTTAAAAAGCCAAAAATCATGGTCACTTGGGTTAAGGTGGTGGCAGGGGATATGACTCTGGTGGGTGTTTACATTATTTTTTAATTTAGAAAATTGTGGTAAAATACACTTAAATTTTATTATTTTAACCATTTTTAAGTGTACAACTCAGTGGTATTATATACATTCCCAATGTTGTGCAACCATCACCACCATCCACTTCCAGAACATTCTCATCATTTCAAACAGAGACTCTGTACCCATTAGATAATAACTCCCCATTCCCTCCCCTGTCCCAGTCTCTGGTAACCTCTATTTTACTTTCTGTTTCTATGTATTTGACTATTCTCGGATAATTCATATAAGTAGAATCATATATTAGTTGTCGTTTTGCATCTGGCTTATTTCAGTTAGCATAATGTCTTCAAGGCTCATCCACATTGTAGCTTGTATTATAACTTCATTCCTTTTTACAGTTAAATAATATTCCATCCTATGGATATTATGCATTTTGTTCATTCATTCATCTGTTGGTGGGTATCTGGGTTATTTCCACCTTTTGTCTATTGTGAAGAATGCTGCAACACACACGGGTGTGCAAGTATCTGTTGGAGTCCAGTGGTTGGTTTTGAGATATGTTTTGGAGCCGGACCATCAGAACTTGCTGATAGTAGGAAGGAAAGGCAGGGATAGAATTAAGAATGACTCCTGGTGATGGTGTCATTTACAAAGATGGGGAAGAAGTTGTAGAGTGCTCTGCAAACATCGGGTAGTATCATTATTTTATTTAGAATTGTTTTGAGGGGTTATCAGCTATGAAATTGCCAGTAAAGGAACCAAAACATCACTTTTGTAAGACAGACATCTAGGGCCTGGGAACTTAAATCAGGACTTGGCAAACGATGGCCCACAGACCAAATCCAGCCCACCACCTGGTCTTATATAAGAGCTAAGAGAGCTAAGAATAGGTTTCACAGTTTTAAATATAAATGTGAAAAAAGACCATGTAGCCCTTTAGCTGACAGTTGTTCAGTTTTGCCTCTTGGCTTGCATAGCCTAAAATATTTACTGTCTGGCCCTTTACAGAAGAAGTTTGCCGACCCCTGGCCTAAATTAACTGGTTTGGCTCAGACTGAAGAGATGTGCTCAGTGGAAATAAAAAAGCAAAGCAAAACCAAATTCCCCCTCACGCCTGCTGACCTACTTCTGCAGTTTGTTTTTCTCCTTTCCCAAGAGTATGTGCTGATTGTACATACAGTAAATCATCCCACACTCCGAGTTCCGCCCTCTGCAGGTCACTGCAGTTACCAGCTGCAGTCAGTTGTGACCCTGAAGCTGATTAATGCCCGCGCAGTGCTGTTTATCAAGAACAAGTGATTTATTTTAGCATCCAAATTTTAAATGGTGTCTATGCTTCCCAGGAAGCTGTCTGGTTTAGAAGATTGCCTATAATAAATGCATGCAATAAATCCATTGTTTTGAACCTAAAGAAAGATATTCAAGTTTTATAAGAGAGAATCAGTTTCTCCTCATCTTCACCAAATACGTGTTGTGTACGTAAATAATTTAAAACAATGGTTTGAATGGGTGCTAAATTACCAGCTTTCCAAAATGCAATCACGGCTCTTATTTTTCCAATTAATCATGGAAAAAAATCCATTTGCTGGTGTGTCCCTAGTAAGGCCTCCTAAAATATCCAAGATTCCATGGCGCTTACTCAGTCCAATGCGTTCGGTCGAGCCTTGAAGTGCTACATGGGAAGCCGTCTGGAGAGGGTGACCTGTCCACTCATGGGCCCCAGCTTTCAGGGTTTTAACTGTTGGCCCCAGTCCCGGACGGTCCTGCACTTCCTCACCTGATCGCTCAGGGATGCTGTGGCCTGGCTCTCGGGGAGTTTGGGGCTGCTCATTCTCGAGCTCCCGAAGTTTTAATTCTTTCAGTTCATGTTCACTCAGTGCCCGAGGGGCTGGGTCCTAAGAAGGAGTCAGCTTCAGCCCCAAGCTGTGCCCCTTTTTTGACGTCAGAGCCCAGCATTAGGAGTAGACGCAGGCCATGCACAGGCCCCCACCCTTTGGAGACCGTGGTGTGTTTTCTAGCAAGTTGCTCTCAGCCAACATCAAACCTCTTCACCAGAGAGCTTCCCACAGCATCCCTCTTTGGGGGTGCAGGGCTTGTGCCGGAGACTTTTGTGGCCCTTTGCAAATTTAGCCCCCTGTTCCTCAGTACTCACTTCTGCATACCAAGGGAGATTGGGAGCAGTGGTCTTTGGCCGGTTGTGGGAAGTTCTGGGCAATGAATGTCTACTTGCCTCAGCGTTGCATAAGCAAGAGGGTCTCCTGGGACTCTGCCCTCCACTGAGAATATTGGTCCAGGGGCGATTCGCTGGTTCACTTGGTGGAAGTGGTTGGCAGCTTCTGTCTTGCAAAGTTCATTCATTCATTCAACAAATGTTTACACTGCATCTCTTACATGCTGGCTACTGTCCTAGGCGCTGGGGACACACCAGTGAGCAAAACAGACAAAGCTCCCTGCCCTCATGAGGCTATATGGGCATGTATTCAGTTCTGCTCTAGAGTGCAGCATGGTGATGGGGGGCCCAGAGGTGGGAGGAAAGATTGCTGTGTGCCTGTGTGTCCAGGTCGTTGGGAAAGGCTTCACATGAGAAGAGATATTGGCTGGGGTCTTGAATGCTGAGTGGGATTCGCCGGAGCACACAGTGGAACAGAACTGGGGAACAGAATTCCCCGTTTTTTGCAAATAAATCAGCTCCAGGAGGAGCCACTCAGAGGAAAAGGTACCTGTAGGCTAGGCTGGGGCTACTGAGGGACTTTGAGTGCTGTGCCAGAGGGTGTAGACTCTGCATTTGTAGCCTCATTTTCAGGGTCCCCAGCAGCGAGCAACTCTAGGGGAGCCTTTCACAGGGACTCCAAGATGAGTGGCGCCCCCTACAGTTGGGTCCTGCCACTCTTCCCTTCCACTCTTCCGTGGTCATGGTCTCCCCCAAGTCTCCAGCCAAGGGCTGGCTGGGTGGGTGCCTTTTGGAGTGCACCTTGATATGCTATCTTATCCCCGACATTTCTAGCGATCACGTCGAATAACTTCTCTCCTCCCTAGGCGCCTGTGCGCCACACCTCCTGATTTAGGACCAGAATGCATTAGCACCTGTTTTGTTTTCTCTCTGAGTACTGTCAAGGCGCCAGGTTCTCTGTGCCTATCTTTCTCAGCATAAAGTTCTCCTTTGGATACAGTGATTTTAACTGTGGGCTTAGCCCCACCTTGGGGCTCTGGGACAGCAGCAGGTGGAAGTTTGGGCCAGGTGTCCTCAAGTGTGGTCCTTGGAGCCTGCATCACCCTGCTGGAATGCAGAATCTCCTCAGATCTACTGAACTGGAATCTCCAGGGTGGGGTCTCGGTCAGCTTTTTGGACATGCCCCCCCAAGTTGTTCTTATGCATGTAAGAGAAATGCTCCTTAACACTTTGGGGAGCTGGGGCTAGGTTTCCTTGATTGGATTTCATGCATTTAGCACCCAGAGACAGTGGGACCTTGGCTCAGCTGGCCTCTGCCTGCTACTTCCGGGTCTCCTGAGTTACTACCCTCGAGGCTGCTGTTCCCGGTGGAGAGGGTGAATCTTTCTTCCTTAAAGCTGCATCTCCCTCTCTGGGATTTCCACCCTCTGGATCACACCAAGCAAGCTGAATGCTTCTCCCAGACGCCTCTCTTCAGACATCTGAAGGCTGCTGTCATGTCAAGATCCTTGGTGTTTTGGACCAGTCTTTCTTATTGATTTATTTATTTATTTGGTTGTGTAGGGTCTTAGTTGCTGCAGGCGGTCTCCTTAGTTGCGGCTCGCCAGCTCCTTAGTTGCGGCATTCCAACTCTTAGTTGCGGCATGTGGGATCTAGTTCCCTGACCAGGGATCAAACCTGGGCCCCCTGCATTGGGAGCGCAGAGTCTTATCCACTGCGCCACCAGGGAAGTCCCTTGGACCAGTCTTTATTGTGACCTCTAGACACGCTGCTCTCCTGCGTGCTCTCTTGAATGATGACTCTGTGCTCTGAACTTTCTCTGTATTCTCATTTTCTCTTCCCAACATCCTGATAAGTTTGCCTTTATTATCCCCATTTCACAGGTGAGGAAATATAGGCCCAAAGAGGCCAAGAAACTTTCCTAAGGTTACATGACTAGTTTGTGCCAGAACTAGGATTTGAACCCAAGGGCAACTAGAACACCAAAAACCAGAGCTCTATTATGATCCCCATTTTACAGATGGGGAAATGGAGGGATCTGCCTAAATCACACAGCAGCAAGTGGTAGAGCTGCGCTATGACCTGAGAGCCTGCATTCTTCATCATTATGCCCAAGCCTGCCTTCCCACACAATCATCATGCCTGTATCAGAACCTCCGCTGCTTAACACAGGGGATGATGGGCACTTAGGAAGCCGCCCAGAGAAACGCTGGTTAATATAATTATTGAAATTATTCTTAGAGCTTGACACTGCTCACACGTTATACAACATTATGTATTATATATATTTTATATACATTTATATATTTATGGACAAATATATATTATGTCAAAGGAAATACATTTCCAAACTTGAAATAACTATAAGATAACTGAAATTGCTACTGTTGGGTGGAGGAGGGTATTTCAAACCATCTCTGGGAGTGACCGATACTGTTCAATACACCCAGTGCTTACTGAGCACCTATCACGTGCCTAGAAGGAGAGGCCCCTGTGTCAGACCTACGGCTGTTTACTCACAGTCAAACCCCTTCCTTGCAGCCTGACTCAGATTTGGTTCAGGTACTGGGCGGCCATGTGCTTCATGACCCCTTCCCCAGCCCCAAAGGCCAAATGTTAATAAGCCCAAACCAGCCATTCTTACCCCTGACAGAATGTTAGCATCACCCAGAGAGGTTTTAAAAGTGAGGAGAGCTCCAGACCACAGTTATGTCAGACACTGTCAAGGTGTGTGTGTGGGCCCCCCAGGTGCACTCAGGGCCAGGTCTAAAGCAGTCATGATCATTCCAGTCTTCTTGCTAGCGGTTGTCTTAGGTCTGGGTGTGGGATACAATGCTGGCCAATGAGACATCAGGAGAAGCGTGTGTGGGGGGATGTAAAGGGAGAAACTCTCTGCTCTTAATACTTCACTTCTGATGCTTCTGGTCACCCAATATGTGAGGGCTTTTCCTACACCAAGCAATTCTGTGACACCAGCTGGGTGTTGTCCAATTCAGTTGAGTTCTGATACTATATACCTGGAGTTAACGTCAGATTCCACAGGTTAAGGGCTCAGTCCCATGAGAGTGTCCCTCTCTTCCCAACCCCAACTTCGGACACCAACTGCAAGTCCAGGTTGTTACCTGTGCTTCTAACTCACTCTCTATAAGTTGCAGGTTCCCATGACTCTCTCCTTGAGTTCAATTAATTGCCTAGAATGGCTCACAGAACTCAGGAAAAGTTTACTTATGAGATCACCAGTTTAATATAAAAGGATACAACTCAAGAACAGCCAGGTGGAAGAGAAGCATAGGGCGAGGTGTCGGGGAAGGGACGCCCTCTGGGTGTGCCACCCTCCCAGCACCTCTACATGTTCACCACCTAGAAGTTCTCTGAGCCCCTTCAGTTAGGACATTTTTAAATGGAGGCCTCATCACATAGACGTGATTGATTAAACCATAGACCACTGGCGATTGAACTCAATCCCCAGCTCCTCTCCCCTCCCAGGAGGCTGAGTTCGGGGACTGAAAGTTCCACATCTCTAATCACATGATTGCTTCCCCTTGGCAACCAGCCCCCATCCTGTGGTTGCTGATCTAGGGGTTTTCCAAAAATCACCTTTTTAACATAAATTCAGGTGTGGTTGAAAGGACCTTGTTATGAATAACAAAAGATTCTCTTTTCACCTTATGGCTCTTATCACTTAGGAAATTCCGAGGGTATAATGAGCTCTGTGCCAGGAACAGGGATGAAGACCAAATATATATTTTTTGCTGTAAATCACAATATCACAGGGGAGCACCAGGGAACATTTTAATGGCTCTCCAGACAAGGGACACAAGGGTCGCTTCCTGTCTTTGGATGATATGGTGTGAGCATGGACTGCTTGTCACTGTTGCAGGCCTCTTATGACCATGTGGATAAAGTCAAGAGAATACCAGGGGGACTTCCCTGGGGGTGCAGTGGTTAAGAGTCTGCCTGCCAATTCAGGGGACACGGGTTCGATCCCTGGTCCGGGAAGATCCCACATGCTGTGGAGCAACTAAGCCGCGAGCCACAACTACTGAGCCCGACTGCTGCAACTACTGAAGCCTGCGCGTCTAGAGCCCATGCTCCACAACAAGACAAGCCACCGCAATGAGAAGCCTGCACATAGCAATGAAGAGCGGCCCCTGCTCGCAACTACAGAAAGCGCATGCACAGCAATGAAGACCCAACACAGCCAAAAACAAAATAAATAAATCTTAAAAAAAAAAAAAAAGAGAATACCAGGGGGACTTCCCTGGGGGTGCAGTGGTTAAGAGCCTGCCTGCCAATTCAGGGGACACGGGTTCGATCCCTGCTCCGGGAAGATCCCACATGCTGTGGAGCAACTAAGCCGCGAGCCACAACTACTGAGCCCGACTGCTGCAACTACTGAAGCCTGCACACCTAGAGCCCACGCTCTGCAACAAGAGAAGCCACCACAATGAGAAGCCTGCACACAGCAATGAAGAGCGGCCCCTGCTCGCAACTACAGAAAGCGCATGCACAGCAATGAAGACCCAACACAGCCAAAAACAAAATAAATAAATCTTAAAAAAAAAAAAAAAAAAAAGAGAATACCAGGGAAGCTGACCCAAAGCCCTGTTTTTGTCCAGCCACTAAATTAACATGATCTGGAAGACGCTTGCCTCCAGGCTAACTCTTGTATGAGATAATAAGTGACCTTATTATGGGAGCTACTTTAGTTGGGCATTCTGTTACTTGCAGCTAGCAGCATTCCTAGTTGTTATGGTCCCTAAAGAGCTTACAGGGCTACTGGGGGGACAGGGCAGGGAGCACACTCAGGGAACATTTGGTCACCGTATGGCAGCAATAAGTAACTCAGCACCAAGCAGGCTGTTACAGGCACTGCAATGTGGGAAAGAAGGACAGGATTGGTGGGAACTGCCAGGTTTGGGAAGAGCTCATGGAGAAGGAGGCGGGAAGGTGGCGAGTGGGTAGACTTGAGATTACAGAGGTGAGTCCGAACTTGGGCTTTGAAACCTGCCTCTACCGCTCACCAGCAGGGAGACTTTAGAGACCAAGAGTGGCTTTACCTCTCTCGGCCTCAGTTTCTCAGCTCTTAAGTGGGGATGATAATAGGGCCTAAATCATGGGGTTTTGTGAGGATTTGAAAAGACACTTAGCACTGTGTGTGGCCCAGGGCAGGCCCCCAAGTGAAAACCATTGTGATGACTATTCCTGAGGCATGAGTCACTGTCCGAACCCTGGTTGCGGCCACACTCCTGCCACCAGTTCTTAACCAGCCAAAGCGCTTTCCTCCCTCTGCAGGTCTGGGCTCCCCCGCCACATGTGGGCGTGAAGAAGAAACTTGCCGGCAAAGCAGCTCTTTCTTCAGGGATGCTTCTATTTCTTTTTGCTTGTGCTATGCCTTTGTTCTCCATGGTCTGGATTTCAGGGCTCGGCTCTTCCCCTGAGCCCAGATTTCCCCCTTCACACAGATCCTGAATTGGTCTCCAGGCCTGTGGCTTTTTTCTGGCCATGAATTTGGACTCCTTTGACTTGCAGATCTATCAATTTTTTTTCTTAATTTAATTTTAATTAATTAATTTATTTGGGCTGTACCAGTTCTTGGTTGTGGCATGCATGTGGGATCTAGTTCCCTGACCAGGGACTGAACCCGGGCCCCCTGCATCGGGAGCACGGACTCTTACCCACTGGACCACCAGGGAAGTCCCTGTCTTGCAGATCTGGAGGTATCCCTTCTGACCTGCCCCAGTTGGCTGCCCTGAGGATAAAGCCTCCCTGCTGATGAACTGGCTCACAGGTTGCTGTGAGCCTCCAACTTCTCCCCCAGAGTACCCCTGACAACAGAGGAGCGCGAACACTGTTTGAGTCCGCCACAGTGAGAAATGTATCTGAAGCCTCATGTCTGATCTTCAATTCATGTGGATTTTGCAGCTTACTTCCTGACTTTAACAGGTCATTATAGTAGAAAAAGTTTACAATAACTAACCATTAGGAAAGAATACAAAGAACTTCCATAGCTGCCCTATTAATTAATGCATGGACCACAGTTGCAATGAGTCTAGCTATTTTTTAATATTGAACTGAATTACAAAAAGAGAAGGTCAGCTTCTTTACTCTGTCCAAGGTTACAATATGTCAAAACCCCAGACCCCTGTAACTCTGTGGTTGTGAAAGGCAACAGTTCTTTGTGCACTAGCTTTGGGTAATCACCGATGAGAGACACCTGGAGTACCATCAAAGCCATGGCCCGGTGTAGCAGGTTCAGGCTTCTGTTGATGGTAGGCCACGTAGCCCAGGAAATGCCAAGAAATTGTTCCTTGGCCTGGTGATGCCATTGAGCTTTGCTTCTTGCTGCCTTCCAGGTCCTTGTCTGGCCTGCCCCTGCTTCTTATCAGGTCTCATCCATGTGACTTGAATTCTGCAACTGGTGTCTGTCTGCTTCTGCCCTTTGTGTCAGATAGATTACGTGTAACAAAAGACCTAAACAGACTGTGGCTAAATCATTATGACACTGAATTATCTCAATATGAAGTCTGGATTTCTTCCTGGAGGATTCACAACTCGTGGAGCATGATTCCTAGATGTCCGGCCATTAGGACAGAAAACAGCGTTTGCCAAGGTGTGCAACCTGCAAAGAGGGGTGCAGAAGATGGCTGTGCCTCTCACGTATGCTGATCTTGGCAAATCTGCCAGGGATGTCTTCACCAAGGGCTATGGGTTTGGCTTAATAACACTTGATTTGAAAACAAAATCTGAGAATGGACTGGAATTTACAAGCTCAGGTTCAGCCGACACCGAGACCACCAGAGTGACGGATGGTCTGGAAACCAAGTACAGATGGACCGAATATGGTCTGACGTTTACGGAGAGATGGAACACTGACAACACACTAGGCACGGAGATTACTGTGGAAGATCAGCTTGCACGTGGCCTGAAGCTGACCTTCAATTCATCCTTCTCTCCAAACACTGGGGAAAAAAAATGCTAAAATCAAGACAGGGTACAAGCGGGAACATATCAACCTGGGCTGTGATGTGGATTTCGACATTGCCGGCCCTTCCATCCGGGGTGCTCTGGTGCTGGGTTATGAGGGCTGGCTGGCTGGCTACCAGATGAATTTTGAGACCCAAAGTCTCGAGTGACCCAGAGCAATTTTGCAGTTGGCTACAAGACCGATGAGTTCCAGCTTCACACTAATATAAATGATGGGACAGAGTTTGGTGGCTCCATTTATCAGAAGGTGAACAAGAAGTTGGAGACTGCTGTTAATCTAGCCTGGACAGCGGGAAACAGTAACACTCACTTCAGAATAGCAGCCAATTACCAGATCGACCCTGACGCCTGCTTCTTGGCTAAAGTGAACAACTCCAGCCTCATAGGGTTAGGATATACTCAGACCCTAAAGCCAGGTATCAAACTGACACTGTCAGCTCTGCTGGATGGCAAGAATGTCAACGCTGGTGGCCACAAGCTTGGTCTAGGACTGGAGTTTCGAGCATAAATGAATACTGTACAATCGTTTAATTTTAAACTATTTTTCAGCATAGCTACCTTCAGAATTTAGTGTACCTTTTAATGTTGTATGTCTGGGATGCAAGTATCGCTAAATATCATGTTAGACTTCCAGGTTAAAGGTGATTCCGCTTTAGGGTGTTACCTTTTCAGAGGTACAGAAGAAACCCAATTTCAATAAACGTCCTTTCAGCTGTAGACTGGAGGGGGAGCTTGCTGCCCCTCTAGAGATGTCAGGTTCCTTTTTTACCTAGAAACGGCTGCAAGTGGAAGCTGATAATTTGCAGGCACTTTGTAAATTTGTATTGAGTAAATGAATGAAATTGTGACTTCCTGAGAATTGAACCTTGGTTTCCTATCCTGATTGAGGAGAGGCTGTTGGATGGTGTATACAAACTCATCTGAAAGGGACTTTTTTAGGCAGGGACTTTTTCCACCCCAATCCATCACCTCTTTTACACCAAAAGTAGTCTGCAGGGAGTGATAGCTGTTTCTTCTGTGCCATTTTGGGGTGGAGAAGGTGGATGTGATGAAGCCAATAATTCAGGACTTAATTGTGTTTTTTCTCATGTTGTGTTTATTTTGCCCTTGCACCAGAGTATGAAGTAGCTTCTAAGAGCTCCAGGTGCAAGCTGGGAAGAGTCTCTGTGACTGTAATCACATGGTGACAACACTCAGAATCTAAATTGAACTTCTCTTGTATTCTCGCCACTCAGTTTATTTTTTAGCAGTTTAATGGGTACATTTTAGCGTCTTCCATTTTGTGTGGAATTAGTTCCTCCCCTTCAAATGCTGTAATTAACATCACTTAAAATAAAACTTGAATAAAATATTGAAACCTTAAAAAAAAATGAAGTCTGATCCAGAGTTGATGAGCAGCTCAAAAATGTCAGCAAGGACCAGGTGCTATTGATCTCTCTGTTCAGCCATATTCACTGTGCTTGCTTTTCTTAAGCTTATTACCTTTTGATGGCAAGATGGCTGCCACAGCTCCAGCCATCATGTCCCCACACAAGCACATTCCTGGCAGGAAGGAGGAGGAAGGGGTAGTTTCTTCCATTAAGGGGTAGTTCCTAACTCTTTAATCAGGAAGTAAGAAGCCTTTCAGCAGATTTGTCTTTATGTCTCATTGGCTAGAATGGTATCCTGACTACAGAGGAAACCGGGAAAGTGAGAATCTAGGAAAAGCAAATGAAATTACTGTGTTGGCTTTAGCCTAATCATGATTCATCTCCTGGGGCTAGAACAAAACCAGGGTCTGTGGTGAGGAGAAGGGGCAGATGGCTTTAGAGTAACACTAACAGTATCCTCCACAGTCTTTCTAATTTCCCGTGTCACCATCAACCTACTGACTCAAACTGTCTGGTCCACCCCCTGCCTGTCTGAGGAGAAAGAATGGAACACCTCCATTGGGGTTTGTTATTAAATCTGTCAAAGGGAAGAGATGTCCTCTTTCAACAAATCTCATAGAATTGCACTCTTTGCCAGGCCTGAGCAAGACAGAGATAGCTTTCACCTCGACACGTCTCAAGACTGCTGACTCTTGAGAACAGAGATTTTTCTTAAGAAAAGGCTGATCATTAATTAGCTCTCTCACACAATTATTCCCCAAATTAAGTTTGGGTACAATGACTATCTCTAATTGGCTATTGTTATAGACAGAGAATCCATACGTCTGCATTGCTTTCAAATGCAGCATGGTCTAGGAGGGGCGTGTGCAGAAGCAAGGGCACAGACCTGGTAACTCCTGCCAAGATTTGAGTCTTGGCATGGCCAATGTGACCTTGGGCAAGTCCTTGAACTTCCCTGGGCCTCTGTTTGTTCCACTCTAAGTCTGAGACCTAACAGCCACTCCCAGGGTTGTGGTGAGGATGAACTGGGACAACTGAAGCCAAAGGACTTGAAAGGGAGAAGGCTGTGGTACTCTAAAGCTGTAGTAACTTCTTGCCTTCACCATGAGCACATTTTCAATTATGTATTTGCACTTGAAATTGGCCACCTGCTGGCTGACTAACTTTGTTAGAAATCAGTTCCATGGCTCATTTGGGAGCAAGGTTCTTACACCTCGTTGGCCTTCTTGCCTCTTTTTAAGCTTGTCCCAAAGAGCTGGTGCCAGTCTCCAGCTTCTTGATTTGTGGGTATCTGTGAGAGGCTTTTCCCCTCTTTTATTCCATTGCTTTTTTCTTTTATTGTTGAGGTAAAATTTCTATGCAGTAAAGTCCACAAACCTTTATATATACATATATATGTATATATATATATTTTTTTTTTGCCATAGGCGGGCCTCCAGCTGCTGTGGCCTCTCCCAACGCAGAGCACAGACTCCAGACGCGCAGGCCCAGCGGCCACGGCCCACGCCGCGGCATGTGGGATCCTCCTGGACAGGGGCACGAACCCGCATCCCCTGTTTGGGCAGGCTGACTCTCAACCACTGCGCCACCAGGGAAGCCCTATATATTTTTTAAATGTTTTTAGCTGTGTTGGGTCTTCGTTGCGGTGCACAAGCTTTTCATTTTGCGGTGGCATCTCTTGTTGCGGAGCACGGGCTCCAGGCGCGCAGGCTTCAGTAGTTGCAGCGCATGGGCTCTAGAGCGCAGGCTCAGTAGTTGTGGTGCACGAGCTTAGTTGCTTCGCGGCATGTGGGATCTTCCCGGACCAGGGCTCAAACCCGTGTCCCCTGCATTGGTAGGCGGATTCTTAACCATTAATTCTTAACTGCGCCACCAGGGAAGTCCAAAGTCCACAAATCTTTAAACGTACTATGTAGGTTATGTGTTTTTCTGTATGTATACACGTGTGTAAGTACCATCCAGAGCAAGATACAGAACATTTCCATCACTTCAGAAGGCTTCCTTGTCCCCTCGCCATCAGTACCCCACCCTGCCTTACTCCCCACCTGCTGCTTCATCAACGCAGCTTGTCCTCACATCACTTAGTAACTCTTCTTGAACTTCCTATGAAGTGGCATCGTATACCCTGTATCTCACATAGTTCTTGCAATACCTTCTCTTCTATTTTCCTTTTTCTGATCAGTTTTAAGCAGCCTGTCAGCCCCTCTTCCTGATGGGCAGAGCTCCTCCCTTCTGGCACGTCACTCCTGACATTCTGATTTCATCTGCTGAGATGGGCAGAGCCCTCAGACATGCCTCCCCTGTCAGGGGGTGTCCAGGACATGTGGATACTTCCAGGGACCCGCAGGCTGGGCTTTTTCTCCCTCTTGCTTCTCCCAGGGGCAGCTGTGAGGCTTTGTCCGCTCTTGCCATTGCTCTCAGAGGAGCTGGGCCTGGGCTGGGGGATGGACCCCCTGGGCAAAGATTTCTGAGGAGTGGCCTGAAGTGAAGACAAGCTGGGTCCAGGTCCTTGCAGGAGGCATGGGAGGCTGGGGGGCTTTAGCGGGGGAGTGGATAAAACTGGAGACCCAAGAGAGGTCTGCACCACAGGGGATGCTCACGGAACATCCAGGGATGCTGGATGTGAGTGAATTACCAGGTGTAAGTGAGTTAGACATCAGCCCGGGCTTCCTCTGCCAGGGAGCCGGGAAGGGGCTCTCAGACAGGCCCCACCCCTGCTGGCCAGCACGGCTGACCTTAGGTGTGATGGGGCAGGAAGTCCCTTTTGACCTGCCTGTCCCATCTTGCCTTCACTTATTTGCTCCTGTAACAGCATTTGCTGGGAACCCCCTAGGTATGCTGGGCAGTGAGCTAGCACCGAGGGCACAGGGGTGAACACAAGGTCTCTCAACCGAAGGGCTCACTGTCTAGACCAGGCTGCAAACGGCTGGCCCACTTCCATCCAGATTTGACCCTCAGACGTGCTTGCTTCGGCCCCCATAGTTTAAAAATTGGAAAACCGTCCATAAAAATCTGATTTCTGGCTTCTTTCAACAGATCAGAAGATCAGGCAACCATGGTTTGCATACCTACAGCTGGTGGGCTGAGAAGTGGCTGCTCCCCTCTGCGCCCTCCCAGATGGGCATGCTCGCGCCAGTGTGCTGAAGGCCCCATCACTCCCTACGGTACTGTGCCTTTTTGTCCTCTTCTCTCACCACTTCCCTGCCTGGCTCCTGTAGACATCTAATTTCGACAGGAGGAGTTAGTGCAGGCTTCACAGAGGAGGGCAATGCGTCTTGATCTCCTGGGAGCGCGTGTCCCCCTCCAAGTCTTCTCTGTATCCTACTCCTCAGGGTGAGTGATTTCATCAGATCCTCTCCTGGGAGAGGACTTACAGTGTGTGCTGGGGGGCAGGGAGACGAGTGGGAGATCAGATGCTGAGCTGACGGCACCAAGACCCATGGAGGTGGTGCTTAAAGTTTGGACACCTGGATCAGAATCACCTAAGGGTGCAGGTTCAAAACGTGGACCTACTGCAGCAGAAGCTGGAGGGAAGTTTCCAGGTAATTGTTGAGGTCGCTCAAATTTGAGAACCAAAAGGAAGAGGAGGCTGGGGCTTATAGGGCAGTGGGACCAGACAAATCATGTTTTCCAGGGCACAGCTGGGGACCCCACTCCACCTTCCAGCCACCTGATGGAGTTTTAGTCTGAACAACTCTACCCCTTCTCGGCACAGCTGAGGCCCTCACCAGGCTAAGGGCATGAGAAATATCTTCCCCAGCCTTCCTGCCCCTGCCCCTGCACCTGGAAGAAAGGTCATGCTTGCTTTTGCCAAGCCTCGTCATTTCCCTGAATCTTTGAACTGTCAGCTGGGCAGGGGCCCTACTCTAGGGAGAGGGACAGTGGCTGGCTGGCAGGTAAGGGCCACCTTGTCTCCCCTTCACCTTCTCGGCCAGGTGGCCTGACAGTTGCTGGGCTCTGGCCAGGGGGCTGGAACCATGGCCCTGGGCAGGGAAGGAGGGGGATTTGGCGATTTGTTCAAAGAGATACGCTTTCCTGAGTTGGGGAGGCAGGACGGGGCCCTTGGATTACTTTTCCTTTGGAGCCTTCAACTGGGGGGTGGGGAGGTGTAGGCTGGGGTGGCCAGGGTGGGGCTAGGCTGCAGGAAGTGAGTAAGGAGGCCTCGTTCTCTGGATCTTGCAAGTGGAGGGTGGTGCCTCCCTAAGGGTGTGGTGCCTAGGGGACGAAATGCGAGAGGTGGTCACCCCACTCTTGCAGGGACCTAAGAGTGAGAGCCTCCTTAAATGTTGTCTCACTCACCTTCCCCTAGTCCCTGTCCTGCACTTCTGGTCACTGCACCTCAGGGAGCCCCTGAGATTTGCTCGGATCGCAGGCAAAGGATGGGAGAGCAGGACATCGAGAACATTCTTGTCTCTCGGACAAGACCATGCATTCTCAACCTTGGCTGTATGTTGGAAACCCCTGCGAGCTTTACAACATCCTGATGTCTGGTCCCCATCCTCAGAGATTCTGATTTAATTGATTTGGGGTGCAGCCTGCTCTTGGGGTTTTTAAAAGCTCCCCAGGGGATTCTAGTGTGCACTGAAGCGTGAGAACCTCTGATCTAGACCGTGCAGGGTGGGTGCTGTTTACTGGTTTTCCTTTCATGGGTTTTCATTGTGAGCAACAGACCACCAGTCTCAACACAGACTTCTAAGGGTAGTACAAGAACACTTAGAACAAAGCAGATGGGATATGAGGAGAGTGGAAAGAAAGCCTAGTTCCCAGTCTGTGCCAGACACATCGTGTTGTTTTTTTTTTTTTGCGGTACGTGGGCCTCTCACTGTTGTGGCCTCTCCCGTTGCGGAGCACAGGCTCCGGACGCGCAGCCTCAGCAGCCAAGGCTCACGGGCCCAGCCGCTCCGTGGCATGTGGGATCTTCCCGGACTGGGGCACGAACCCGTGTCCCCTGCATCGGCAGGCGGACTCCCGACCACTGCGCCACCAGGGAAGCCCACATCGTGTTTTTATTTAACAACCAGCCCTGGGAGGTGGATATTCTCAGGCTCAGTTTACAGGTGAGGAACCTGAGTCTTGGCCATGTTAACCACTCGTCCGGGTCCCACCGCTGTGGGATGGCAGTGCCTCGAATGAAATGGATATGTGACAGGTAGCCGGTGGGAATGGAAGTCCGTGCTGCTGCTTTCAGACTCATTTCTTTTTTTTTTTTTTTTTTTTGCGATACGCGGGCCTCTCACTGCTGTGGCCTCTCCCGTTGCGGAGCACAGGCTCTGGACGCGCAGGATCAGCGGCCATGGCTCACGGGCCCAGCCACTCTGCAGCATGTGGGATCTTCCCAGACCAGGGCACGAACCTGTGTCCCCTGCATCGGCAGGCGGACTCTCAACCACTGTGCCACCAGGGAAGCCCCCAGACTCATTTCTTAAACAAAGCATTTCTGGGGTTGGCTGGGGGCATGGGGAGGAGGCTTGGCAAAGAACTGAGCCCCCAGCTCCTCTCTGCCGCAGGACAGAGGGTGGGGAGGAGTGAAGGCTCTTCTGGCTTCTTCTCTCCCATCAGAGTCTGGGCAGAGTCTTGTCTAAGCTAGGTGCCCCAAGTGATTTTAAGGAAAGTTTCTTCTCTCTCAGTCCCTCACCTTTAAGCTAAATAGGTCCCTGGACCTAAAGCAAGTCAAGTAGTGTGATAAAAAGAGGGAACACCCCGCTTCTTGCCTCAACGTCAACACACACACACACACACACACACACACACACACACATGCATGGATTCACACATGCACGCAGGCACATACCAGAGTTGCTGTAATTCTACCAGTTAGGTTATTGGATTCAACCAGAAAATACTTACGGAAGGGTAGTGGGGGAGACAGCTCAATCAGACACATCATATTGTGGGGAACTTCTCCCAGCATCCTTGGCAGACAGACAGTAAACACACAAAAACTGTGCCACAGAGGCTTCTGAAGATGCAGAGCGAGCATTTAAGGTGAGGCTTGAAAGATGCTGAAAGTTGCTATTTAATGGGTAACTTTCTGCAAAATAATCATCACACTGGCTTCTAAAGCTGATGACAATGCTGTGAGCAGCTTTTTTGCAGTGGTGGCAAAGTCTGCTGTCTTCTGCCGCAAACTCTTTCTGCTTTCTCAGGGTGGTTCCTGCAGAAGCAATGAAGCAGGGAGGAGAACACCAGGCCTGGTGTCTAGAGATCTGGCTGGAGTCCCACCTGACCACTTAGTGGCTACCTCGCCTTGGGCAAGGGGCTTAGCCCTGAGTCCTGGTGTCCTCATAGATATACTGAGGAGTTTGCTTCCATCTAAGATGGAGTAACAGGGATTGGATTTTCCCTTCCACCTGAAACAAAAAAGCAAACAGACCAAAGACATGAAACAATGGTTTTCAAGACGCTCGACATCAGGCCACAAAGTTCAGTGACCCCAGAGAGCTCAGTGATTCTCTGTTTACTTCCTTGTGAGAGTTGCTATGTCATGGCACAGGGGAGGGGAAGGAGGCCAGGAGGGCAGAGATGGAAATATACTGTTGTAAGTTTCTTATACGCCATGTGTAGTGGTATGATATCACTTGAAGTTAGACTGTGATAAGGTCAAGATGCATCTTATAAACGATACGGCAACCACTCAGATAGTAGAAGGTTAGGGTTGGTCAGCTAGTGAAGGAGAGAAAACAGAATCATCAAAAACATCCAATCCAAAAGAAGGTGGGAAAAGGGACTAAAAAATAGAAAACAAAGCAAGATGAGAGACTCAAGCCTAACCATATCCGTAATCACATTAAATGTAGAGATTATCATATATTTTGGATATTCAGATATATGGTTTACAAATATTTTCTCCTACCCCATGGGTTGCATTTTCACTTTGCTGATTGTTTCCAAGAAACACACTTTAAATATAAAGACATAAATATGTGCAATAGAAAAGGATGGGGAAAGATATACCATGCTGACACTAGTGAAAAGAAAGCTGGAATGGCTATGTTAATATCAGACAAAGTAGACTTCAGAGCAAAGAGTATTACCTGGGTGATCTGTATTTGTATATCTATACCTAATCTACGTCTATAATATAGGAAACGGTGATCCTTGCCTCATTGGATTTTGGTAAGAACCAAGTGGGGTAATAGCTGGGAAAATGCCTTGTACGCTGTAAAACATGATACGGGTGTCACTGGACCTTAATTATTAGAAATTGGACTACCTGAATCCTTATAAAGAGCCCAGCAGCTGTGTTGGAACTATTTGGTTCTCAAGGGAAAAAAGGAAATACCACCACACAGCAGCTCCGAGGTGGGCAGTGCAGGGCAGGCAGGAGTAGCTGGGGCCCAGAAACATCAGTGCAGTGGTGCCTGGAGGGCTTCCCTGGTGGCGCAGTGGTTAAGAATCCACCTGCCAATGCAGGGGACACGGGTTCGAGCTCTGGTCCGGGAAGATCTCACATGCTACGGAGCAACTAAGCCCGTGCGCCACAACTACTGAGCCTGCGCTCTAGAGCCCGCGAGCCACAACTACTGACCCCGCATGCCTAGAGCCCGTGCTCCGCAACAAGAGAAGCCACCGCAATGAGAAGCCCGCGCACTGCTATGAAGAGTGGCTCCCGCTCACTGCAACTAGAGAAAGCCCGTGCTCAGCAATGAAGACCCAACGCAGCCAAAAATAAATAAATAAATAAATAAATAAATAAATAAATATTTTTTAAAAAAGGTGCCTGGACCAGCACTTCTTAGACCTGAATCTACGGTAGCTACTGGAATCTATGGTAACAAGGGGCTTTCCTCAGCTGCAGGAGAGACAGACCCGGACTGAGTCTTAGTTCCACGGACCCCAGAAGCTTTGGTAACCCCAGCAGATGCTTGGCTAAAAAGAAAAGTAAGGGACTTCCCTGGTGGCGCAGGGGTTGAGAGTCCGCCTGCCGATGCAGGGGACACGGGATCGTGCTCCGGTCCGGGAAGATCCCACGTGCCGCGGAGCGGCTGGGCCCGTGAGCCATGGCTGCTGAGCCTGCGCGTCCGGAGCCTGTGCTCTGCAACGGCAGGCGGACTCTCAGCCACTGCGCCACCAGGGAAGCTGGTCTTTTTTTTTTTTTATCGAGGAGAAATTCATAACACGACAAACCGATTCAAAGCACACGGTTCAGGGCACTTAGCGCGCTTAGTGTTTGCAGCCACCACTTTTCTGTTTCACAACGTTTTCATCACCCTGGAAGCACCCCTGTACCTTCAGTTATCCCTTCCCTTCCCCTTCCTCTCCACATCCCCTGGCAACCACAAATCTGCTCTCCCCCTCTGTGGATTTGCCTGTCCTAGTTATCTCATACAAAAAGAATCATACAATACGTGACCTTTTTATGTCTGGCTCCTTTCACTTAACATAATGTTTTAACATTACAACATAAAGTCGTCGAGTGAATCAGTACTTAATCCCTTTGATGGCTGAGTAATATTCCATTGTACTGGTAGGCCAGTTTGTCCGTTAATGACGTTTGGGTTGTTTCCACATTCTGGCTGTTGGGGATTGTGCTGTTATGCACGTTCGTGAACGAATATCTGCTTGAATACCTGTTCTAAATTATTTTGAGCACATGCCTAGGAGTGGAGTTGCTGGGTCACATGGAAACTCTATGTTTAACTTTTGAGAAACTGCCAGACTGTTTTCCACAGCAGTTGTACCTCCCTTTGGTGTTAAGATCATGTTATTCTAAGTGCAGAGATGATACAACACTATAGAACATTTGGAAATTATTTATTGAGCAATTTTTTAAAAGTTTTCAAGGAGTTAAAATTATAAAAAATTTTTTAATCAAAATATGTGATTATTATAACAATTCAAATAAAGAAATTTCTAGAAGAAAAAAGTTTTTTTAATCTGTTCCCCACCCCCTGTCCTACTCCTGTCCCTGGGGCTGACCAGTGTTAACCCTTTGGTTTGTATCCTTCCAAAAGTTTTCAAGACATTTATGTAGTTTTTGAATTTTCTTTTTTACATAAACATGTACTACTCTCTGTATTATCTTGCTTTGAAATCTTTCTGTTCATTTCTTGTAAATTTTGATTGTTCCAGTGACTGTCTTGGAGCCAGGCTGAGGGTCCCTGGGACCCTCAGATCTGAGGTCTGACCTTGCCCTGTTTAAAAAAAGTCTGGCCCTCAGGTGTGCACAAGGCTGTGTCCTTGGGTGGCAGGATAATGAATGTATTATACATTTCCTTTTGTTATCTGCATTGACAATTTTTTTTTTTTAAAAAAGGAATGTTGGGCTTCCCTGGTGGCGCAGTGGTTGGGAGTCCGCAACCCTCAGATCTGAGGTCTGACCTTGCCCTGTTTAAAAAAAGTCTGGCCCTCAGGTGTGCACAAGGCTGTGTCCTTGGGTGGCAGGATAATGAATGTTTTATAAATTTCCTTTTGTTATCTGCATTGACAATTTTTTTTTTTAAAAAAGGAATGTGAATTGCTTTATAATAGAAAAATAAAGTAGGGAAGAAGGATTGAGGGCCTGAAGGCCCTGGGCACAGCTTGTATCTTAATTTAGCACTTATTTCATTCCTCTCTCTTGCATAATAAGTTGTTTAAGTGTTTGCCTCCCTCGAGGGTGGACAGCGCTTATTCATCCGTTGCCATCCCTACTCGCTCGGAGTGTGCCAGACACACAAGTGGCCCCTCCAGGGCTGTGGCTGAGGCTGCAGAGAAGAGGGTGGGTTCCAAAGACCCCCTGTGCCCTCAGCTCAGGCTCATAAAAGGACGTGCATCTGCTCGGGGGTCAGGCCCTGGCTGGTCACGCTCCCTGCGTGGGCACCTGGGTCGGCCTCGTGGGGAGCTGGGTGTAAGGCAGGGGCAATTATTTATGGTGCCCCGGCCAGGGTGCCCATGGCAGGCAGCACCCCGCTGAGGAAGTAATTAGAGTGCCGCCAGGAGCAGGAAGCAAGGAGGGTGTTGGAGGCTCCGGCTCCCTTTCCAGAGTTAAAAATAGCTGGTCTGTTGGCGGAGGTGGAGAGCCTTACACACAGGAATGGAGGTGGGAGAGCCAGTGCCTGGGGGGCACGGGGGTGGGAGCAGTCTTCTTGGGCTTGTCTGTCTGTCAGTCTGGCTTGGGAAGGTGCAGGGGGGCTCCCTGGCTGGAAAGGGGCATGTGATCTGTGCAGGGAGGGTGTCTGGCCAAGACCCTTCTTCCCCTGCCTGGGGTTCCTCCATCTGTTCCCACAAGACTAGCCTGCCAGGGCTCATGTTCCTGCTCGAGGCTCAGACCACTAATGGGGGCATCACGACAGCCCCACAGACCCCTGCTGGTCCCAGCTTCCTGCCTCAACGTTCCTGTGAGGCGCTATTAAGGGTCGGCGTGGGATTCCAGAGCCCAGGTTCGTTTATAGCATTTCTGAGGGAACGGTCTCTGCCGGTGCTGGGCAGCTGTGTGCCTGACTCATCCCAGAACACTTTATAAATAACCTGGTGGGGAGGAGGGATGTGGGCTGTCCGCCCCTGTGCCCCCAACGCTCTGTGAGCAGGTGGCAGGCACTGAGGGCCCCAGGGCTTCCTAGATGTCAGGGTAGAGCAGCCCCACTCTGGTCGGGAGCCAGGGCCAAGGATGCTGGGGGAGGGGATTGTCAACGTCTGGAGATCGGCCCTGCAGCGATTCTGAGGCCCCAAGGAGTCTTCTGCTCAGCTATGATGTGGTTAGCACCCCTGCCTTCTGTGAGGTGCACTGGGGAATTTCTGGATGGACAAATTGAGCCAGTATGGGCTAAACTTGCTGGGTGACCCAGGACAGGTCACTCCCCCTCTCTGAGTCTGGTAAAATGAGAGGGTTGAGCTAGGTGAGTGCTAAGGTCCTGTCCAGCAGTTCCGTTTTTGATTCTGTGTCTGGCACATTGTAGGTGTGGATGAGTGGCTAGACATTCCTGCATCACAAGATGAGTGTGAGGGGGACTGGGGGGCAAGAGGAGGGGCAGTGACCCACACCTGGAGCCCCGTGTGCTGGACAAGGAGAATCTCTCGCTAGTCGGGGCAGGTGGACACTGGGAGCCTTCAACCCAAGGACAGCCACCTGGGTTGGGGGGAAGCAGGGTCTGAAGGGTGTGCTCAGATAGAGCCTGATTATTGTCCCTGAGGGAGAAGAGACATTTGACTTGTGTCACCACAGAAGGCCAGCTAGGACCTGGAAGGCTAATGTCAGCTCGGCGTATCCTGTGCTCTTACTGCAAGAACCTTTCTAACTTGTGAGGTAGTGAGCTCCCTGTCCCTGAATGAATGCTCTAATGTAAGGGTGTGGAGGGACGGATTCCCCACGGAGTGAAGGGCTGTAGTTCAGTAGTTCCCAGTGTGGCAGGGAATCTGGATCCCTGAAGGAGTTTGTTAATAATACAGATCCCCCGTCCCCCCTCCCACCGTCGCCCCTACTGAGTGGGACTCCCAGGGGTGGCGGCTAGGAATCTCTGAGCTCTGTCGTCCCCATGTGGGCCCTACAGTTCTGTGATGCTATGGTGCTGACCTCAGCAGGTTGGGGCTAAATATATCCCAGCCCCCTTACCCTAAATGTATCGTGCCGTGTAGGTTTTGAGCACTTTGCAACTACTGACACAGTGACAGTAGAGGAAGGTCAAGCAGCAACCTCAGGAGACAGTGAATGTGGTCTTAATCGATGGACTCGGCCCCCTTGGAGGCCATTGAAGAAACAAATGTCAGGCATCATGCTTTTGGGGATTAAAGTGCCAAAAAGGTTTTGGGATCTATTGAGGGAAACAGAACAGAGGGCCTTCAACAAGACGCTTTGCTCTGTCAGCTAGGCTAGTCCAGTGCAAACCCAGCCCCTGACAAGGGGGAGCCTGGTGCATTAGGAAGAACGTGGCTACAGGCAAGTCCACAGCCCTGATCAGACTCCTTACACCCCGTCACTTGCTGTGTGACTTTGAGCTTGTCCCTTATCCTCTCTGGGTCGCTCATTTGTAAAGTGAGGGGGGTGGACCTTCAAGTCCTCCCTGATCTGATGTGTTGTAATACCTCAAAAGACCAGGAGCTGGGTATTTGTCTAGTTTCTGGCATCAAACGTTGTTCTGACCTGTTTTGTTGCTGTGGAGTCTCTCCTCCTTCTTACTTCCCAACGGATTCCTGCCCCCGCTTTTTAATTTCCCAGGGTCTGCTGGAAGTGTGACTGGCTCAGCCGATCAGGCAGGAAGGCCTTGCAGGAAGAGTCAGGACAGTTGGTGGGGAGGGAAGGGGTGAATATGTAGGTGTGCTCAGGCAGTGGGGACAGACTTGGGGGCCATGCCTGGTAGGGGCTCTGAGATGAGGGACCAGGGCTGGGGAAGCCATAGGCTGCACCTCAGAGCTCGACCTACGTCCAGAAGAGGGATTCCCAGTTAATTACTGTGAAAGTCCCAAAGAGTATGAGGCCTCCCAAGAGCACAGTGGCCAAGTATTAATGTGCAGGACGCTTCTGAAGACAGACCTGGATTAGGGATGGGGTGGCAAGGAGGCATTCATTCATCTCCAGAGGGCACGCCTAGGGCCAGGCATTGCATTGCGCTGTTTCCAGCTCTCACACAACCCATACAAGAAGATACTCTTTGCCACAGTTTGCAGATGACGATAGCAAGGCCCAGATTAAATGATGTGCTCACGGATACACAGCTGGTGAGAGGCAGAGAAGGATTTGAACTCGGGTCCCGCTGATTCTAAAGCACACATCGTGCGCCTCCTCTTCTGAGGGAGCGTCATTCTCCTAAAGCGTGATGCACCCATCAGCCCAAGATTCTGCCAGTATCTACCCAAGGTCAGGGTACGAGCATGTAAGTTAACATGCATGAAGGAAATGTGATTTAGAATAAAACTTCCCTAGATAAATTCGAAATATCCTAGGATAACCCAATACAACGTCTGCAGGTTTTGAAACTGAGGTCTGCTTCGTTGCAGGACTGATTGCTGGGGAAATGGAGGCAAAGGCGCGCTGGTCCCTGGCCTTGAGCTCACACGGTGCCTGGGAGGCCAGCTGCAGGATTTTTGCAACACCTGGTATTTCTGGGGAGGAGGGCATGACCTCTGTGCTGGAGGCAATCAGGGAGGTGGGGCTGCAGCTGTCTCTCAGAGCATGATGTGGAATTTGCGTGGCTGTTAGGAGTGGGAAAAGAGAGTTCTGGTGGCGCGGTGGTTAAGAATCTGCCTGCCAATGCAGGGGATATGGGTTCGAGCCCTGGTCCGGGAAGATCCCATATACATGCTGTGGAGCAACTAAGCCTGTGCGCCACAACTACTGAGCCTGCACTCTAGAGCCTGAGAGCCACAACTACTGAGCCCGCATGCCACACCTACTGAAGCCCATGCTCCTAGAGCCCATGCTCTGCAGCAAGAGAAGCCCGCGCACCACAACAAAGAATAGCCCCTGCTCGCCGCAACTAGAGAAAGCCTGTGCTCAGCAACGAAGACCCAACACAGCCAAAAATAAATACATTTATAAAAAAAAAAGAGAGAGAGTTCTAGGCAGCTGGGAGAGCATAGGCAAGAGGCTCAGAGGCCTGGAAGGGTGTGTGGAGTTGGGGAAACTGGGAGCAGCTCTATGGGGCTGGAGACGGGGGTAGGTAAGAAGTGGGGCTTTGAGAGACAGGGCTGGACAGGTGAGCGGGGCCAGACTGGGGAGGGCATGTGTCTGTGTGACTTTCTGACTTTGGCTGAGCCTGTCTCCTCAGATGTAAAATGGGAAAATTAAGGCCTTCTCTTGGTACAGGGTTGTTGTGAGATTTTAACTAGATAATGAAAATAAAATGGGTGGTACTGGGCCTGACACAGGTTCAGTAACTGGTGTTACTCTTGTGGTGGTTGTTGTTGATGACGATGATGGTAATAATAATAACTGGGCTTCCTAGTTCGCCTTTGGTCTATTCTTAACACAGCAGCAAGAGTAATGCTGTTAAAACTTGGCAGATCATGTCCCTCCTCTACTCACAAGACTCAGGGACTCCCCCAAAGCCACAGCCCTTGTACTAGTCTTCCAGCCCCTATATGACCTGACCTTCCCCTAACCTGTCTCCACACATGTCCGTCACCCTGCTTGAGCCAAACTGGCCTCTTTGCTATGCCTTGAATGTATCAAGTTACTCCTGCCCCAGGGCCTTTGCACTTGCTGCTTCTTTTTACTGGAATGCTTCTCCTCAGGTTTCCACAGGGCTCACTCCCTAGCCTCCTTTATGTCTTTACTCAAGTGTCACCTCCTCAGTGAGGTCTTTGGCTAAGCTGTCTGAAATCACAGACTGTCTGTCTCCCCTCACCCATGCCAGCACTCCTCATCTCCCTTCCCTCCTTTATATCCCTTCTCTGTATTTATCACCTTCTAACATACTATGTATTTTTATTGTTTATTGTTTGTCACCCATTAGAATATACGCCTCATGAGGGCAGGGCTTTTTGTCTGTTTTGTGCCCTGCGGTATCCCAGCATCTAGCTCACAACTGGTGCCCGTTAATACATGTCATTTTTATATTATCATCTCTGGAGCATGGAGGGTGGGTTGGGGTAACCTTCCCCTGCTGGGTATGGCCAGCCCATGACTGGGGCCTCCGAGCTTGCCTTGCTTCTTTGGAAAGACATTTCCTCCCGTCCTTTCTGTCTCTTCAGCAGGAGCCCAGAAGCTGTAGGCTTCTAGCTGACAGCCTCATCCCTCTCTGCAGGCTTCCCCACTTATTTCAAAACACAGCCCCCTCCATTTGCTCTGGGGCTTCCTCTCTTCCAGGAAACTCAGTGAGCATGGGGGCGGGTGGATGGCTCATTTCAGAGGAATTTCCCTGGTTCCGCAAGCAGCCCAGTGCCTGGGAGCCCAGGAGCCTGCATGGCCTGATTTAGATCCTGGGAGCAGGGCTCCAGCTGCAGTCCTCACATCCAGCTGGAACCCCATTCTGAGGAGTTTGCAAAACCTCCTGCCCTTTGTGCATCCCCACTCCTTCTATATTACTGGGCTGAGTCCAAGCCTGGGAGGAAGGTACCATGGTCACTTGGTCACTCCACTGGGCCAGGCTTCTGTCTGGCTGTGGATCTCAGTGCAGAACTGGGGTCACAGGGCCAGAGGGGGCCACCTCCCCTGGTCCTTCCAGCTTTCTCTTTCTGCCCGACCACAGGGCCCCTGATGAGGTACCCCCGAGGGAATCCCTGCTCATTGTGTTGGGGGTATTCTTCTGACAGTGACTTCAGTTTCACAGAAACCTCTTCCAGATTCCAATTTCCCTTGGCTTTGTGTGTAAAATGACTCTGATGAGGGAGAGAAATCTAGACATATATGAGTAGCTGTAAGACAGGAGAATTTACATATCTCAGGTGTCAGGCCTAGGAGAGCCCTTAGGGTCATGAGGCCCTCCCTCCTTTTTTAAATGACGAAGAGCCCGAGGTCCCTAGAAGGACTGTGAGCTGTCAAATGTCACACAGCTGGAGGACACTGAGCTGGGACTCAAAGCTGGGCTTCCTGACTCCTCATCCAGTGCTCTTTCCACCAGCCAGGACACTGGGACTGGAATCTAGTCTCTGACCACAGAGCCTGTGCAAGCAGCCATCACTCCACACTGCCATCAGATGGCCTCTTCCCCTCTAACACCTGACCCCAGCCTTCTATAATGAGGCCATCATGCTTGTAGAGGCTCCTGGGCTTGGCTTAAGATGGGCTTATGCTGTTAGGGTGGCACCCCACTCCTTTCATTAGAAAAATGCTGCCAACTGCAGAGCTTTCACTGGGAGGAAGGGGTTCCTGCCACTGAGCCTAAAATCCCCAGGGATTCCTTTGATTCCGTTTCACATAATCACACTCTCTCATGTCACCGGCAGTGCCTCCCTTGTAGGCCTTCACCCCCTTAAGGTCTTGCATGTAATGAACCTATTCCACTTAGCTTGGCAAAGTCCAGAATGTGGGTCTTTTCATCTGTTATAATTAATCCATTTCCCCTGTTCCTGCATTGTTTCAGATATTTCATCTCTGAATATCCTCCAGTTTCAGAGTATCTTTCTGGAACAGTGGATGCCAAGAACCCAATGCCAAGAACCTAATTCCACAATCGGGAAAGATCTTATTAGAAACAGACAGAGGCAGGGGCGTCCCCACTGGGCAAGAGTTGGACCCAGGCTGCCAATAACAGGACCATCTGGAAGGTCTTCCCTCCTCCCTTCCTGGACACCCAGGGCTGCCCAGATACCAGTCTGAAGGCAGAGGGGGCTTCCCAAATGCCCTCCTGGGCACAGAGGATGGATGGAGCCCTCTCTGAGCAGGGACATAGGTTTGAATCCGTCTCCATGTCTCCTCTCTCAGCCTCCTCTCACCACCCTGGTCCAGCTTTTTATTCATTCATCAGACATTTATTAAGCACCTGCTACATGCCAGGCCTAGGGCTAGGCACTGGGGATACTATGGTAAACAAGAGGCACGTCATCCCTACCCTCAAGAAGCTTATGTTCTAGTGCATTGGAGTGACAATAAATAAGCAAAGCGACAGATAGATGTGAACAGGTGAAGTGCAAGGAGGCCAAGTGCAGAGTCCAGGGAAGGAGAGTAAGAGGGGCCACCTGGAGTGGATGGTCCAGGAGGGCCTCTGAGCGGGAGCACTGAAGCTGAGACCTGAAGGTGGGAAGGACCCTGCAAAGGAAAGATGTGGGAAGGTGGGTTTCTGGAAGAAAGGACAGGATGTGCAAAGTTCCACGCAGAAAAGACCCAGCGAAGGGGAGAGATGGATGGATGGCCAGCGTGGCATGAGCTGAGGTTGGAGGGGTGAGGCAACCGAGACCTGGAGGGCTTTACGCATTATTGCAAGTACCTGCCTTTCCCACGGACTCACTGTGTGACCTGAGCATGTAGCTTAACTTAGTTAAGCCTATGCCTTCTCTTTGGTGGGATGGAACTAGTAACTCTCCCTGTACAAACTTCTAGGAGGCTTTGATGAAATCCATGGAAAACAGCAGTGCCTGGTACTGGCACTGGTTCTCCATATGGGGAGCAATTCTTATTCTTATTTTCACCCCTAGTTCCTCAAGGAAAAACATCTCAACCCCTTGGCTCTTTTCCCATCCTACCTCTGTCCTCAATCCCTTCTCCTCTCAACTGTGGGACTCTCCCCATTCCAGCAGACACTCAGACAGAACTGATCAGACTTCAGCCTTAACAAGCCCACTTGTCTGAGCTCTGCATGTTCTAAATGCTGATGGGAGGGGAGGGGCTTCTGCCCTCATTGTGGGCTGGCTCACATCCCTTCATCTCCCCTTGATTCTCTGTTCTTTCCGATCTTTAAATTGTTTTAATTAATTAGTCAGCAGGCACAACAAGAATATTTCTGGAATATGTGTAAAGTATAAAGAATAAGAGTACAGCGAACACCTGTGTACTCACCACTCAATTTAAGGATAAGAACGCTGCCTTCCCATATGCAGTCTCCCTTCCCTGCCCTGGAGCTAAACCACCTTCTGGAATTTTGTGTATATCTTTTTTTTTTCTTTTCTTAATGGTTTGCTGCTTATGTTTATAGACCTAAGTAATGTTGTTTTAGTTTTTGCATGTTTTGGAACTTTATATACATGGAACGACACTGTAGATATATATATTTTTTAATTGGGGTAGAGTTGCTTTACAATGTTGTGTTAGTTTCCACTGTACAGTGGAGTTCCCTGTGCTATACAGCAGGTTCTTATTAGTTATCTATTTTATACATATTAGTGTATACATGTCAATCCCAATCTCCCAATTCATCACACCACCACCACCGCCACCACTTTCCCCCCTTGGTGTCCATATGTTTGTTCTCTACACCAGTGTCTCTATTTCTGCCCTGCAAACTGGTCCATCTGTACCATTTTTCTAGTTTCCACATATATGCATTAATATACAATATTTGTTTTTCTCTTTCTGACTTACTTCACTCTGTATGACAGTCTCTAGATTCATCCACACCTCTACAAATGACCCAATTTCATTCCTTTCTATGGCTGAGTAATATTCCATTGTATATATGTACCACATCTTATTTATCCATTTGTCTGTCGATGAGCATTTAGGCTGCTTCCATGACCTGGCTATTATAAATAGTGCTGCAATGAACTTTGGGGTGCATGTGTCTTCTTGAATTATGGTTTTCTCAGGGTATATGTCCAGTAGTGGGATTGCTGGGTCATATGGTAATTCAATTTTTAGTTTTTTAAGGAACCTCCATACTGTTCTCCATAGTGGCTGTATCAGTTTACATTCCCACCAACAGAGCAAGAGGGTTCCCTTTCCTCCACACGCTCTCCAGCATTTGTTGTTTGTAGATTTTCTGATGATGCCCATTCTAACTGGTGTGAGGTGATACCTCATTGTAGTTTTGATTTGCATTTCTCTAATAATTAGTGATGTTGAACATTCTTTCATGTGTTTGTTGGCAGTCTTTATGTCTCCTTTGGAGAAATGTCTATTTAGGTCTTCTGCCCACTTTTGGATTGGGTTGTTTATTTTTTTAATATTGAGCTGCATGAGCTGTTTATATATTTTGGAGATTAATCCTTTGTCCGTTATTTCGTTTGTAAATATTTTCTCCCATTCTGAGGGTTGTCTTTTCGTCTTGTTTGTAGTCTCCTTTGCTGTGCAAAAGCTTTTAAGTTTCAGTAGGTCCCATTTGTTTAATTTTGTTTTTATTTGCATTACTCTAGGAGGTGGATCAAAAAAGATCTTGCTGTGATTTATGTCAAAGAGTGTTCTTCCTATGTTTTCCTTTAAGATTTTATAGTGTCCGGTCTTACATTTAGGTCTTTAATCCATTTTGAGTTTATTTTTGTGTATGGTGTTAGGGAGTGTTCTAATTTCATTCTTTTACATGTAGCTGTCCAGTTTTCCCAGCACCACTT
>NW_020185331.1:1490040-1494874 GCF_003031525.2 Neophocaena asiaeorientalis asiaeorientalis
TAGAATTCACCTGTGAAGCCATCTGGTCCTGGGCTTTTGTTTGTTGGAAGATTTTTAATCACAGTTTTAATTTCATTACTTGTGATTGGTCTGTTCATATTTTCTGTTTCTTCCTGGTTCATTCTTGGAAGGTTATACCTTTCTAAAAATTTGTCCCTAGAGGGACATGTCCCTCTAGGTGGTCACAAAGCACTGAGCTGATCTCCCTGTGCTATGCAGCTGCTTCCCACTGGCTATTTATTTTACACTTGTTAGTGTATATATGTCAATGCTACTCTCTCACTTCGTCCCAGCTTACCCTTCCCCCTCTCCGTGTCCTCAGGTCCATTCTCTACGTCTGCATCTTTATTCCTGTCCTGCCCCTAGTTCATGAGAACCATTTTTTTTTAAGATTCCATATATGTGCGTTAGCATACAGTATTTGTTTTTCTCTTTCTGACTTACTTCACTCTGTATGACAGACTCTAGGTCCATCCACCTCATTACAAATAACTCAGTTTTGTTCCTTTTTATGGCTGAGTAACATTCCATTGTATATATGTGCCACATCTTCTTTATCCATTCATCTGTTGATGGACATTTAAGTTGCTTCCATGTCCCGGCTATTGTAAATAGAGCTGCAATGAACATTGTGGTACATGTCTCTTTTTGAATTATGGTTTTCTCAGGGTATATATATATGCCCAGTAGTGGGATTGCTGGGTCATATGGTAATACTATTTTTAGTTTTTTAAGGAACTTCCATACTGTTCTCCATAGTGGCTGTATCAATTTACATCAGGATCAGTTCTTAAACATTTTTTTCTAGCTATAGTCACTTCCTAGATAATTTCATCTAGACCCATGGTTTTAAATACCATTCACATACTGATGACTCCTGAAGTTATATTTCCAGCCGTCTACCTCTCCCCTGAACCCCAACTTCCTACTCTACTAAGGTGTATAACGTGCATATCAAACTTCCAACTTAAATCAACTAAGCACATGCAAACTCTGTATTCCCCATTCCTACTCAGCCCTTAGTCTTCCTCCCTCAGTAAGTAGCAACTCCTTTCTTCCAGTGGCTGAGACTTCAAAACTCGGAATCATCTTTAACTCTCTTTCATGCTGCAACCTCAATCTATCTACAGGTCCTTTCAGTGTTACCTCCAAGTTGTATCTAGAGTCTGGCCACTTCTCACCCCACTGCTCCTACCCTAATCTAAGCCACCACCGTATCTTGCCTGGACAACTCTAACAGCCTCCTAACTGGCTTCACTGCTTCTATCCTTGCCCCCCTGCCAACCCTCGCATCCAGAGTAATCTTCTAAAAACTGCAATTAGATAATACCACGCTTCTACTCTAAATCTTGTAAGGCTTGCCATCTCACTTTCTTAGTGGAATCCAAAATCCTTATGAGGGCCTACACGTCATATAAAACCTGGCTCCTGCTACCTTTCTGATTTCAGCTCCCATCTCTCTTCCCCTGGCCCACTCCAGTCTAGCTAAACTGGTCTCCCTGCTATTCTTTGAACACGCCAAGCCTGCTCCTTTCTCAGAGCCCTTGTAGTCTGTCCTCTAAGCTTCGTCACTCTTCCCTCAGATACCTGCATGTTAAATTCTCCCACTTCCTTCAGGCCTCTGCCCAAATTTCACCTTAACAAAAAAACTTGCCCTATTTTTTTCTGAAATACCCCCTCCCCCCATCTCTCTTTCATTACCACGCTTTACTTTACTTCTTAGTGATGATTACAACTTGACATATTTTATACTATTTGCTAATCTGTTATTGATTGTTACCCCACTAATATACGTTCAATAAGAACAAAGTCTTTGTGCATTTAGTCGTTGCTGTATCCCAAGCTCCTAGAAAAGTGCCTGATACATAGTAGGTGTTTAACAAATATACATAGAATGAACGGATTGGTTGAATGCACTCATCCAGATGTCTTGGCTTCAAGTGAAGAGTGGTTTCCAGATGGTTGTCTAATTAATATGATCAAAACCACGTGTGAGGAACTGGGAGCGGTGTACATGGAGATCATCAGATGTGCATTTATTTATTACCAGAGACCACCATGGGATCCACAGATATTTTCAGGTTGCTCCTTGGTGCCAAATCATTTGCCGAACTATAAGGTGAAAAGAAAATCTGCCTTTAACTTCTTTGGCATGTCATTATCCTTGGGGACTCAGTGTGTTTATCTGTGAAATGGGCAGCTGGAGATGTGGGTCTATTCTGCCAATTTATAGCCTACAGTGTGCTGGAGGGAGGCGGTTCAGCTGGGAGGATGAACCACACACGCTCTGGAGCTTGACTGCCGGTGCCTGAATCCTGCCTCTGTTCCTCACAGGCCGCACGACCTTAGTTAACTCACTCAGTTTCCTCATTGGTAAAGTGGGAATAATAAAAGGATAATAATAGCCTTTAGTTCAAAGAGTAATTGTGAGTCTTATATAAGATAATACATGTAGAGCATGTAGGATATGGTCTGGCACACAGGTGCTCAATAAATGTTAGCTATTAAAAATGAGATGTTCTGGGGGAAGTTCTGAGGGGTCATTGCTATTAATGTGTTTTAAGGGCAATAAGCTATCCTAGAATATCAGATGATATGGAATCTTTAAAAGTGTGATAATAGGTTTTGCTAAGATGTATGTGGGTCATTGGCTTGGAGGAAAAGGGAACATACATTCCTGGCTCTCTACTCTGCATTGTGTGTAGCTCTGGCTATGAAACCCTAAAAGATGGACCAAACTATCTTTGGGTTGTGATCAAGCATGAGAAATTTCCACCCTGAGGAAAAATATTTGAAGGTTGCAAAGTGAATGCTGGATTTGGTAGCCCAATGATGACGATAGTGAAAAAGACACTTAAGGGAAGCTGTGAAAAATCTGGTATGACCAAATATATCTATAGCAAGAAAATGAAGAGCATTGAGCAAAAGTCACGTGGAAGGAAAACCTGAGGAATACCACTATACATGAATGTAAATACTGCTTATAAGAAATCTGAAGAATCTTATAAAAGCCAGCTCTGTGGAGATTCCCCCAAGACCAGGTTGGAGAAATAATGAGCATATCAAGCCTATCAGAGACCAGGGTGGCTGTATTTTGTGCTGGAAAACAATATTTCCATAAGACCAGCAAGTTGATGTCTCTGAGTGAGAAAACTTGGAAGACTGTAGGTAAGCCAGGACCAGGATATTAAGCATGAGAGTGGGAGCTTTCCTGTCAACAGTTTTGATCATGTGAAACAAAATGGTGGCATCAAAATAGAAACTTCTCTCCCTTTAAAGCTAGAGATAAAATTTGAAAATACATATCTATAGGTTTATAGATAAAATATGGACTTTTCTGCTTCTGTGGACCATACATATGAGAAGATGTGCAACACTAAAGAAAAGTCTTTCAACATGCTGTGGCTAGTATGAGTATCATCTTTGTGGCTATCTTCGGTAACACTGATAATTTCCAGTAAATCTTGTGTTTGCAATAATGAAAAAAATGTGATAATAGTATTGTGATTAGGTAGAAGAATGCCCTTATTCTTAGGAGATACATGGTGAAGTATTTAAGAATAAACCCTCACAATGTCTGTCACTTACTTTCTAATAATCTAGCCAAATATATCTCTATGTTTCTGTATCTATCTATCAAGCAAATGTGACAAAATGTTAACAACTGTTGAAGCTAGGTGGATAGTATGGTTTATTGTACTATTCTTTCAATGTTTCTGTATGTTTGAAATTTTCACAATAAAAGGTCGAGGAAAAGAAAGAACCCTAGAAATAGTCTAGTGAAGTCCAACACTCATTTTACAGAAAGAAGGTCAGGTGTGAAGTATTTACCTAAGGTCACGCTGCCTGAGGCAGGACCCAGGTCTGCTGGCTGCCCATGGCTCCCTGTGTGTGGGTTGCCGCTGTTGACCCTTAGGCAGCTGTGAGCTGCAGAGGAACATACCCAGCTTCCCCTCAGAGACCAAGGGGTGTACGGGTGTGTGAAAGGGCACCTGTGTTGGTATTTCCTTTTTGTTTATTAAGCATACAGACAGGTCATCTGGTAGAAAGGTGTGATGTCGAAAATGTGAAAGAGGCACCAGAGCCAGACCTGCCATCCTTAGAGAGTGGGCATCCCCATTTGACACCATCTGCTTGTGGTTTTTAATTGGTGATGGTGGTGTGTATGTCAACTCTGGGATTTCAGAGGAGAGAGGGAAGAGTAAGGGTTGGCGGCAGGGCCAGGAAAAGCAGCAAGGAGAGGCTGGCTTCAGTTCTGGAGCTCCCTGAAAGAAGGGACCCCAGGGTATCTCTGGGGATGAAACAAGGGTACATATTTAAAGAAAGGAGATGATTCTCTGCGGTCTGCAGCAGCCTCCTCTAGCTAATAGGGTTCAAGGCAGTGAAAAGGAGAGGGGGAGAGGAGGGAACGTCCATGCAAGCCTCGAGAGGGGGCCACAAAGAAACAGAAGAGAAAGAAGAGGAAAAAAACGCAGACGAGGCAGCCTGGGCCACGATGGGGGAGGGGTTGGGAAGAAGGGCGTTGGAAAGGTAAAGAGCCCGCACCTGGGGGCCTGCGAACGAGTCGAGGACCCTCAGCCATGGCAGGCTAGAGTGTCTTGCCCCAGAACGGTCCTGCCTCTCCTCCGAGTCTGCAAGTCCCTGGAGGCCTCGGTAGCGAGCGCCGAGGTCCTGGCTCTCTTACTAGGGGGAGGGGCAGGCAGGAGAGGCGGGGCCTCCGGGCCGGGCAGGAGCGGAGCTTCTGGCTGCGGGCGGGGCTCCTCTCCGGCGGGCGGGCGCCGGAGTCCGGGGCCGCAGCTTCTCCCACCCGATCTGCCGAGGCGCCTGGCCCCTC
>NW_020185331.1:1494952-1500274 GCF_003031525.2 Neophocaena asiaeorientalis asiaeorientalis
AGCGGCAACCAGCGATCGGGCCCGGAAGAGCCTCGGCTGAGGCTTCGCCTCTCCGGCACGGCGCCCTTATCAGCACCGCGGAGAGCACAGTGACCGTCTCCAGGACCTAGGCGCCCGCCCGCCCAGCAGCCCACGGGCGCACGGGTCTGCGGCGTCCGCATCAGCACCGTGGACAGCGCCCCGGGCCCCATCCCTTTGCCGCCAGCCCACCTGCTCCCGGAGTCAGCACGGCGGACAACCCCCCTCGACGGGCCCCGCAGCTGTTCGGAGCTGTCAGCGCCCCCGGAACATGGCCACTGAGGTAGGGAGCGAGCACCTGCCCGCAGGCAGTGCCCGGCTGCTGTGGGAAGAGATCCCAGCTAGGGGCGGGGAAGGAAGACGGAGGGTGGGGTAGGATGGGATGGGGTGGTTTCCCGGATCGGGTCCGCAGGGAAGGCGTGGGGGAGGGGCGAAGTGGCCGGGGGGAAGAGAGGGGCTCCTCACTGGAGCTCATTTCACCCCTGGCGTGTCAATCTTCCCCATCGGAGTCCCGAAGCTGTCCGCACCACTTGTTGGCACTAGTGCCAGGGTTGCTCCCGGGGCCTCAGCTGGGGTTTCCCCTTCCCATGGACTGAAAGTCCTGAAACCACTTCCCTAGAGGCTTGGAGACGAGCCTGAGCCAGTTTTAGGGGAGAGAAGGCGGCTGGCTGCTGTTGCTACGTGGTGCAGCCATCCAGCTTCTGAGCCCAAAAGCCTGGCTAAGAGATGACAGACCTGCCTTCACATCTGCATTTCCTCCCCGGGAGCAGGGGGACAGGAGGGGACAAAGAATCCTCAGGTCAAAACCCCAAATGGTTGGTTTTAGTGAGCTGCCTGCACCAGTTCAATTTTGCATATTACCCTTTCTTGCTTCTTCACCCCTTTTGAGTTTCCTGTACCAGAAGACTGCATTTCCCTTGTGTCTGATGGGAGGAGCTGCCTTCTTCAGGGTTTGCCTATACCTGTGTCACCTTCAAGGGACTCGAAAGTTGAACCAGGGACCTATTGACTGAGGGCAGGATCTATGTGCATTGCTTAAGAGATCAGGAATTACCTCCTCTACCCCCTCATTTCACAAGGGAAATGGAGCTCTTAATATTCCCACTTCATAAGTGGTAAAGCTAATACATGAAGGGGAGGACCTATATAACACTCACACAGCGTGTCAGCAGCAGAGCTGAAAGTTTCTTCTTTGAATTTTGGAGTGGAACCCAGGACACCAGATTTCCCCAGTTCTAATGTTGACTTTTTTGGTGGTGTTTCCCCATTTCCAACCCAGCTGGAACACAAGCCAGGGGGACAGCAAAGGCTTTTGAATGATCCTGTGCAGTGCCTCTGGGCATCGTGCAGAGCAGCGTGACATCAGTACCAAGCGTTACTGTTGTTATTCTGCTGTCGTCGCCACCCCAGAACGAGGTGCAGTTGCTTGGCATCACTCGGCTTTCTGACAAGGCACAGGGTTAGCTAGGAGAGCTCGTCCCTCAGGACCCTGTGAGGGGACAAGCCCTGTGCAGACCCATGGAGCTTGGTTTCTAGGGTGGAGGAAGGCAGAGTGCTCAGAAAGTGCCAGAGATACTGAGAAGAGGAGGAAGAACAAAGGAGAAATGGCCAAGGAGCTGGTCATGTTCCAGACAGGGCTGGCAGACTGCAGCGGAGAGGCTGCTGGTGTTGGACAGGAAGGGGAGACTTCAGCCACGTGGGGACAGTTGGGCCAGCAGTGTGGGCAGGAAAGGTGGCCACATCTGTGATGAGGCCCATTTGTCCCGGCAAATCTCCCTCTCAGGTCTGCTAGGGTTCACAGATTCTAACCAGCAGGCTTACATCTCTAGGTCGAGGCAGTGTTTCCGGGAGGCTGCTGTTAGCCTGCTGTTAGCTCTGCTCATAATGTTCTGTGAATATAGCATTTTCCTGTATACAAAGCACTATCACATGAGTGATCTCCTTTGAGCCTTAGAGCAACCCTGTGAAGTAGGCGAGGATAGTGTCATTATCCCCAATTAACAGATGAGACAACAGAGGCTCAGAAGCTTGCCTAATCCCTGCGAAGGAGCCAAGGAAGGCATCATTATCCCATTTTACAGATGGTGCAACCGGAGTGCTGAGACTTATCCAAGAAAATATGGCTAAAAAGTGGCAGGGCCAGGACTAGAACTTGAGTCTTCTGCCTCCCTGGCCAGTGCTTTGTTTGCTGCATCCAGGTGTATCCAATTAGCCAACTGTGTTGCCCAGTAGAGAGTAGAGGACTAGGAGTCCTGATATAAGACTTTGATGGGGGAAGGATGCAAAGGAGTTCTGGAAGGGCTGGAGTATGGGGACGCAGCTACCCTGACTGGCCTGGCTGGTTCAGCTTGAGGGCAGAGGGATGGAGGAGTGCCCACAGGGTTGAGGGGCTGAGGATAAATATTGCCCATTTCCCAATTTGGCCTTGGGTGGACTCTCATGGCAGCACAGAGGGAGGAAGCCTTAGCTCTGCCAAGGCACAGGACGTTCACGTTATCTGGGCTGCAGAGCGAGTCATTTTCCCCAAGCTGTTTTTACTGTTAGGACTGTGTTAAGATTACCAGGAAAAAACCTGTTGGGAGAAGGAAAACCTCATGCCAAGCTCCTGTGGCCATTCTCTTAGGATTTTGAATGGGAGGTCCTCAGCTCCAGCAGAAAGTGTTTTGAGAGGAGGAGAGGGGAGAGAGGGAGGGAAGAAGAGACAGAGGGAGAGAATTGAGAAAGATTGGATATCCCTGAATGGAAGGCATGGAAACTGGCTATTTTCTACTCCTTAATTTCTGTTTAGGAGTTAGCATTAGGGGAGGGGTGTGTGTGAGGACCTCAGAGGAGGGATGAAGCCTCCTGAGCCATACACTGACCTCATTTGGAAAACTGTAATGAGCCCATTTCCTGTGTGACAAACCTCTGCGAATGTGTGTCATGGGAGCAGGGTCTGCCCTGGAAACCAGTCCAGATGGCCAAGGACAACTGGGAAATGCTTGGCTGGGAGGGGCTTGTCCAAGTGGTGGAGTTCGGCCCCTCAGAGATTTTTAAATGCACCCAAGTAGCGTTAGCCAAGAAAGGCATTGGAGGTTTGATCTCTGAGGCATGAAATTAACAAGCAGCTGACAATGCGCTGGGCTGGGGCTCTGGTGCAGCCTGAGGAGGAGGCCCTGCGCCTGGGTTTCCATCCTGAGCCCGGCTCGGCTGCCTGTGACTCAGGATCCTCACTCCCCAGCCAGGGAGGATGGTGTCGGCTCATCAGCGGAACCTTCTGATTCTTGAGTTGAGTCTCAAAAACATCCTCTGGAATTCGTTGGTTTTTAACGAGCATGGAGATGTGGGCCAGATGGGGCCTCCTGTTTGTCTTGGTCCGACCTGCCTGGGGGTGCTCATCTGCCCTCCAGTGCTCGCTGCTCCCCGCCTCTGCCAAGTTGACTCTGTCAAGTGTACAGACCCTAAATGTGAGACCTGGGATGCCCACTCTCCTGGCAGCCTCCTTTTCCCTGCCATGCAGTTCAAAAATTGGTGTCAGCAGATCTCACCACTGATTTTCTCTTTCTTCCTCATGCAGGGCCTCTTGGTCCTGTCCTGACTCAGCTGCCAGCAGCTGGTGGATGGTGATGGGAGAGAGGGGAGGGTTGAGGAAGGTGAGAAGTAAGAGGCAGGAGACCCTGCCTTGCCTTAGATCCTACTAACTACAGATGCGTTAGAGTCTTAGAGTCTGTGTGCTCTAAGTAGATCTGGGAAACTAGGGCTCTGGTATACAAAATGTGTCTGATACCATCCTCTAGCACCTCCTCGAGACCCCACAGACACTCTCCAGGGAGGGAAGAAGATCCCTAGTCATCTAGAGCCAGGACAGTGTTCTAAGGCTCAGGATATTGTTGGGTTTGGAAAGCATGTTGACCCCTCCCACTCTGGCTACTTGAGAACACATTGATAAAAGCCAAAAGGAAATGGGACTGTACTCTGTAAGGTAGCCCCCTAAAATCTTAATGGTGTAATAAAATAGAGGTTTATTTCCTGCTCAGTAAAGTCCCAGCCCGGCGTTCCTGATCAGTACAGTAGGTGGCTCTCCTCTAGGCAGTGATCCAGGGACCCAGGCTCTCTTCAGCTTGTGGTTCCACTGTCTTCAACACATGGCTCTCTTGGTTTCTGTGGGAGGGGAGAAAAATCACAGAGGAGTGGTGGTCTTTATGAGCCAAGCCTATACGTGACATTCATCACTTCCATTTGCATTCCGTTCAGTCATATGGCCACACCTAATTGAAAGGGAGGCTGGGAATTAATCTAGCTGTGTGACCAAGAGGAAGAAGTGGCTGTAGTCAACAGCTAGGCAGTCACTAGAGACGTATACCTTCATGGTAGCACACAGTATGTGTGCATCAGTCACAGACAAAGGAGGATATTGGAGGGGAAGAAGCTGAGCCCATTTCAGAATGGCTGAAGCACTGTTCTTTCCTTTTCTTTCCATTCTCACCATTATTTTTCTTAAGTTAGACCCACTTTAATGTTCCCCTGGACTACTACAAAGATAGTCATCCCTCCACCTGGCCCCCTACCCAAGTCATGCCCACTTCCCATGCACCACTCACGAAGCTACCAGAATGATCCTTCTGGGGCTAGGGCAGTCCATCCTCAAGATTGACAGGCTCATGTAGGTTGGTTTAGAAGGTCGGAGGAAGGTCACAGCCCCTTCCTTTTCCTTTGAAAATACAACTGTATGAAACCTTAACCAGACAGAGCAGACACACTGATGAATAACATTTTTATATTACCAAAGCATTTTTTATTTTTCAAAGCTATCATAGGATCCTACTAAATGTCAAGGGGACTCCTTCAATTAAAACCTTGATTAGGGGAATCAAGGACTATAGGAGCCCTTATCCAGTATTTCATCCAATTACAATATAGGATCACACTCTTACATAGAGCAAAATTCACTGGGATTTAAGAAAGTCTTGTTAGCACCATCCCAGGACCTTGATCTACCTGTCATCTGATCCTACTACCACACTGAAAACCTTTCTCTCTTTACTTATTCTTCCCCCAGCTCTTAAGCAATTTAAGTATCTTCCATCTTAAACCCTCCGCTCCAGTAGGAACTTGTCAAGCTCTTTGTGATCTAACCCTTGCCTTCTCTACACTCTCATCATCTACTGCTCTTATCTGCTCTGCAAACCAACCTCAGTCTTGCTGAAATCTGCCTCCAGTCATTGGAGTAGACCTTGTTCTCTGCTGTCTCCGTTAACTTTGCACAAGCTCCTCCCTCTGGGTTGCCTTTTCTTCCCTCCCTCACCCCCCTCCCCGCCCCCCCCC
>NW_020185331.1:1500371-1513340 GCF_003031525.2 Neophocaena asiaeorientalis asiaeorientalis
CCTTTTCTGAGTAAGCGTTTCTGGGGGAGATGCTACTTCTCCGCAGCATTTATCAGTCTGATTCATTGTATATTTACTTGTCTTCCTCCCTGGAGCTCACAGACTGTCTTTTGCTCAGCATCCCCAGAGCCTGGCAATAGTAGGGACTCAATAAATGAAAGCTGAGTGACTGAATGGATTCACCTTAATTACACAGGATGAACTGGCTGTGTTCACTCTGCCTTTGGGGCTTGGGCTCCACGTGGTTCCAATGTCTGGAATATTTCACCCAGTGGGAAGCTTGTCTCAAATGTGGGTGATGGAGGCTGGAAGTGGAAGAAAGAGGCCCAGTTCTTCCGTGGAATTGAGCCCACTTCTCTGAAATGCTAGAGTCTGTGTCAATGTCAAGTTTGCAGGTGTGGACAAGGAACAGAAGTCACCCCACTCCTTCCTACAAGGGCAGGAGATTTCTTCATTTTCTGGCCTCAGCCCACTTTATCCACAATTTTCTCTGGGAAATTTGGATGTCTATGGGCCCCTTCTTTCCTGTGATGAGACATGCTGGACGTGGAAACAATCTGTGGTGTCTCTGACTTAAGCCATAACCTGGCCTGAACCCGTCTCCCTCTGAGTTCATGGGCGCATCACATCTTCCTCTGCCCCACAAGCAACCCTGTCAGCTCTACTAGGCGGGATGGGTCCGAGGCATCAGTCTTGTCCAGTGCTGGGGTCCCCAAGCCACAGCCTAACAAGCTGTGAACATTTGATACTTGCTGAATGAATGAAAGAGTGAAAGACCCCACCATGCATATGTGTGTGTGTGTGTGTGTGTGTGTGTGTGTGTGTGTGTGAGAGAGAGAGAGAGAGAGAGAGCGAGAGCGAGAGCGAGAGAGAGAGAGAGAGAGAGAGAGAGAGAGAGAGAGAGAGAGGATCTGGGCTAGCCACCAGGAAGTGTTTTCCTCTCGTTAAAATTTGTTCCTGGCTCTGTTGGTGGTTCCAGAAACTCTCACTTTGGCTCAGCTTTGGCTCTGCTTAAGGATTTTTCTAGATCTTTCTGGGATAGCTAGAGGCATCTTCTGGAGTAAACTCAACAAGCTTGCTTCCCACAACCTTCCTTGAACATTTGTGGGGTGGACAAGTTGTCCTGGTTTGCTGGGAACTTTCCTGACTTTAGCAATGAAAGGCCCACACGCCAATAAACCCCTCAGTCTTGGACAAACCTAGAAGGATGATCACCTTGAGTGCGTGTCTCCTGAACATCTCCCCAGGTCCACAATCTGCAGGAGCTCCGGCGAAGTGCCTCGCTGGCCACCAAGGTCTTTATCCAGAGAGACTACAGCGATGGGACCATCTGTCAGTTCCAGACCAAATTCCCCCCAGAGCTGGACAGCCGGGTAAGGATGTCTTTTCCTAAAGTTGGATCATAGACTATGATGGAACTGAGGGGCTTATTAGAATACGTATATTTTTCCGAGAAAAAAATAGTATAGGAAACAACTTGCTCAGCCGCTTCAGGTGGAAGAACTAAATAATGTCCTTAACACTGTCTTGCTGGCACCTTCTAGGAAGTTAGAGCTGAAACACCTCAGAGATTTTCTAGTTCAGTGGCTCTCAAATTTCAGAGAATCACCTAGAGAGCTTGTCAAACAAATGCAAATTCCTGGGTCTTACTGGAATTTGCTTATTGGATGATACTAGGTGTCATCAGAGATGCTGACTCAGTTGCAGGACTGGGTTCAGGAATCTCTTTTTAGAAACACTTCTCAACCCGAGCTGCACATTAGAATTTCCTGGGGAGCTTAAAAAAATCCCAGTGCCCAGCCCACACCCAAGATCAATTAAATCAGAGTGTCTGGGACTGGGGCCCAGGCATCAGCATTGCTTTAAATTTCCCTGGGTGGTTCCACTGTGCGTCCGGGGCTGAGGATCTTAATTTTTAATGAGGAATCCCCAGGTGACGTGGAACTGGGTGGTTCACAGATCCCACTTTGAGAATCTCTGGTCTCTTGGTACAATGATCCTCATGCTGGGCTGCCCGTTAGAATCACCTGGGAGCTTTTGAGGAAACCTTGCAGGGCGTCAGCTTGGGGAGAATAGGACAGTGGTAGTCTTTGCTGCTTGGAAGCACCCTCTCGCTTCTCAGACCATTTGAATCAGAATCTCCTGGAGGTGAGACCTGAGTATGCCTATGTTTCAAAAGCTGCTCAGGTGATTTTAGTGTGTACCACAATTGAGAACAACTAAGCCCTTGAACCAAAACAGGCAACGTCAACGTCCCCTGGAAACACAGAATCTCAGGCTCCACCCTGGATCTACTGACTCAGAATTTGCATTTTAACCAGATCCTGAAGTTATTCATATGTGCATAAATGTTTGGGAAGCATTGCATTAGTTCATCCTCTCATTTAAGAGAGGAAACTCAGGGCCAGGAAGAGGAAGTGACGTGCCAAACTGACTGAGGGCCGAAAGGGCCTTGGTGTCCGACTCTCTGCTTTTTCACAGGACTCCTGTTTCCTTGGTGGGTACATAGATAAAACTGGGTGCCTGGGTGATCAGAGTCTTCGCAGGGAAAGCTTAGAGCCCTGGAGGAAGGGCTGGAGGGTGCTTTTCCCTCCTTCTCCCCACCTCGGACGGAGACGAGAGCCTGATGCTCCATCACAGGGTCTGCCGGTGGCATCAGAGGCCGTCAACCGAGGGCTCTGCCCACAGCCCCCCGCTCCAACTCAGCTACTTGGTTGTTTCATGGACCACTGGCCCCTTGCAAGGCATCAGCTTCTTCTGCTGAGTTTTGCTCCTGGTCCTGGGTGTATGTAGCCCTCACCCCAGGCCCCCTTAGAACTGGCCTGGGGTTGGGGGAGGGCAGAAGAAGGACCATGACCTTTCATTCAGCAGCCCAGGCAGATTTGAATGAGTTTGGGAGGGTGGGGCAGGGGTGGCCTTTGCTGATCTGACCCCTAAACAGCTTTTGGGGAGCCATGTAGATCTCCTCATCTTAGCATGCCTGTCCTTTGGGGCGGGGGTGATCCCTGAGATACAGCAGCAGGGCTTGGGTCCCAGACAGGATGGACATAATTTTCTCTATATGTTCACTCCAGGTCTTTATAGAAGTAGTGGCTGGGAACCCCAAAGCTTCTGACTATTTTGGGGGAGAGCTTTTGTTCTAGACAGGAATGGGAGGTCCCTAATTTTATGTGATGGGCAGTTCTGGTCCTGTGGGGGTGAGAGGGGGAGGGGGATGCTTAAAGAATGTAAAAAATGGGATGAGAGACACTGATACCTACTGAGTTTGGAGCATGACCTTCCACTCCAGGCTCCAGTGGAGGGCTGCATGGTGAGGGGCACAGACTCGGGTCAGAGCTGTGTAAACTTGGCCAAGTTCATGCAGCATTCAGCAAGTATTTATTAGGCGCCTGCAATGTATTGGGCACTGGAGATGTAGGAGTGAACACATGGACCTTATTTTCTATTAGAGGATACAAAAAAATTTAAAAAACAACAAGAAAATATGTAGGTGGTAACAAATACTGGAAATATAAGAGAGGAGGTCAAGTACAAATGGGGAGCTGGGCAGAGGACACGGGGTGCTGTCAGATAAGGCGAGACCTAAGCGGAAGTAAGGGAAGAGCCAGGGCAGGGGGTGTCTGGGGAAAAGTACTGCAGCTGAGGACACAGGCCCAAAGGACCTGTGGCATTTTCAGGAAGCAGTGGGCAGTCGGTGTGGCTGGAGTCAAGAGAACAAGAGATGGGATCAGAGGAGTTGCAGGGCCGGGCCCTGGAGGGCCTCACAGGCATGTAAGGACTCCTTGGATTTTACTTGGAGAGAGATGGGGAGACTTGGGAAGCTCTTGATCAGAGTTATGACATGATCTGACTTTAACAGTCTCCCTTGACAGGGCTGGGGGCAGGGAGACCACTTAAAGAGGTCAGAGATGGTGGTGATCTGGACCACAGAGCAGAGCTTCCATCAGGCTTCCCCTGTAAAACGGGGGTGGGAGTCGTACTTCTCTGATAGGACTGTTATGAGGGTTAAATGAAAGAATACATAAAAAGTGCCTGGCACAGAGAGCGTGCCTAGTGAATATTAGCTATTATGGTTTTGGATGCAGGCAGGATAGCTTCTCAGTTGTCCAGATGCATGGGGCTGTCCTGTTCTGGGTGACCTGTTGTTTTCTTTTTTAAGTAATTAATTAATTAATTTTTGGCTGCGTTGGGTCTTTGTTGATGCGTGTGGGCTTTCTCTAGTTGCAGCGAGCGGGGGCTACTCTTCGTTGTGGTGCCCGGGCTTCTCGTTGCGGTGGCTTCTCTTGTTGCGGAGCACGGGCTCTAGGCGCGAGGGCTTCAGTAGTTCTGGCACGTGGGCCCAGTAGTTGTGGCTCGCGGGTTCTAGAGCGCAGGCTCAGTAGTTGTGGCGCATGGGCTCAGTTGCTCCGTGGCATGTGGGATCTTCCCGGACCGGGGCTCGAACCCGTGTCCCCTGCATTGGCAGGCGGATTCTCAACCACTGCGCCAAGAGGGAAGTCCCCTGGGTGACCTCTTAACTGGGAGGAAGTGCCTCCTCCTGGAAAGACACTCCTGAGGTCTTACCCAATCACTCTCATGCTCTCCAAATGTGGAGAGCCCCTACTAATCAGGTCCTGAGCCCTCTCACAGCCACCACAATGGTGTGTGTGTGTGTGTGTGTGTGTGTGTGTGTGGCAAAGTCACTGGAATTCCTGCCTGATCACTGCAGAAAATGTTCACATCTTGGATTTCATGGGAATTTTCTGTTTCCAAGGGAGGTCAAGTAGTCATTCTTACTCCCACTTTACAGATGTGGAAACTGAGGTGAGAGTGGTTAAGTCATCAGTCCAAGGTCACACAGCTAGCTGATGGCCAAGTCTGGACTGGACCCCAGGTCTCCTGACTCCCTGTGTGGCGCTCCATGCGCTCCTGCAGCCTCGCCAGTCTTCCCTGTGTGACGCCAACCCCAACGCTGGTGCGGGCCCACCACTGCCACCTCCAGGGAGGCTGACCTGGGCCTGGCTCCCTGTCCCTCTCTCCCTCCAGATCGAGCGGCAGCTCTTTGAGGAGACTGTGAAGACCCTCAACAGCTTCTACGCAGAGGCGGAGAAGATTGGGGGCAGCTCTTACCTCGAGGGCTGCCTGGCCTGTGCCACGGCCTACTTCATCTTCCTCTGCATGGAGACCCACTATGAGAAGGTGGTTCCTTCCCCCACAGCCCCGCATCCCTTCCCCCAGGGCTCCTGGGCTCCACCCTCATCCTCAACCGGTCCCTGTCCTTGCAGGTCCTCAAGAAGATCTCCCGATACATCCAGGAGCAAAACGAGAAGGTCTTTGCCCCCCGAGGTCTCCTGCTCACAGACCCCGTGGAGCGTGGGATGAGGGTTGTATCCTTTCCGGCTGTTCCGTGCGAGGGCACAGAGCTGCCGGCCAGTGGGCCCCTGGTGAGGCTGCTGGGAGATGGGACCACCTTTGGGGCCTCTGTTCAGGGAGTTCCCAGGGTTCCCCACACCCCTGGTCATTGGCCCCTGCCTCCACCCCAAGTTAGTGCTGTTTGTGCATTTTAGGCTTCGCTTTTATTGAGCTGCATTTAATCAGTGCTTAATACATGCCAGATATCATAGTAAGTGCAGTGAAAATATGAATCCATGTACTTCTCATAAGACCCCTATAAAGTGGCTAACTCTTCTTATTGCCTTTGTAGCTGACCCTGGCTCAGGGCCGCCCAACTGGTGACTGCCAGAGCCAGGATCTGAGCTCAGGCCCACTCGTCAATGCTCTCGCATGTAACCCTCATTGAAGCCCGTTCAATGAGCAGGTCCTGTTGTTGCCCTTTCACAGATGAGAAAAGTGAGGTCGCGGTGGGAGGCTGGCATTCCAGAGGGTTATAGGTCTGCTCACTCCACCTGGTCAAGGTGTACATACATCCTGCCCCCCAGTCAGCAGCAGAGGGTAGAATTGTTTAAAAATAACTTTTACTGGAAAACTGACAGGAAAAGAGTAAAGAAAATGCAAATCCCAGAATCTCATGCTTACAAAGCCCAGGGACAGCCTCTTCTCGTCTTTGCGACTTTACTATGTGCCAGGCATTGTGCATTACATGTTTTATTTCATTTAATCCTTGCAGTAACCCCAAGATTCTATTATTATCCCCATTTTACAGATGAGATGGGTGAGCTGAGATCTGAACTCAGGACATCCAAGTCCTCACACTTCCTGTGCAGTACCACCCCCTCCTGGGCACATCCCCAGCCTGGGACACGGCGATTAGACGCACTAGAATGCAAGCTCCTGGTCTTGGCTGTGGGCAGGAGCATCCGAGCTGAGTGAGCGCAGGTGCGAGGAGGGGCTCGGGTCTGGCTCCCCGGGCCTCTGAGTCCTTCCTGTCTGGGAACCAGCACCAGCTCTGCCTCCCGCTTCCCTGCTGGCCTCTATTAGCCAGTTCCTGTCCGCTTGCATCCCTCCTTAACGCCGCCCCAGATCGAGATCTCCATCTACGAGGACCGGTGCAGCAGTGGCAGCTCCAGCAGTGGCAGTAGCAGTGGCAGCGGCAGCAGCAGCGGCGGGGCGGGTGGCCGGTGACTGGCCGAGAGTCCCTGCAGGGAGGTGTACGACTGGACTGAGGGCCCTGCAGACCTGCGGCGGCTACGCTACCAGAGCACCCGCTTCTGAGTCGTTCTCTGGGCCCACCCTGCTGCCCAGGGCAGGAGGGAGGGTGACCCGCCCAGTGTTGCCTGCGGGCCATCAACGGCGCCCCCTGCCCCTTGCCCCCTGGCAGGACGGTCCACTTCCTGACCTGGCTCTTACCCTACGGGGCTGGTCTGGGTCACACAGAGGCAGGTTTTCCAGGGGGAGGCTGGGGTGAGGACAACACAATTTGGACAGCCCCTCTCTTCTGCAGCTCCCTTCCCAACACCCCAGAAGAGGATCCAGGTCTGTCACGTAGAGAATTCCCCTCCTGCACGATTCCTCACCCCAAATCCCACATCCACCAGGACTCCCTCCATCAGGGCCCTGCTCCCCATGGCCGTCTCCCAGTGTCTGCTCTTTCTGATGCCACCACGGGGCCTCTGCCTGTCTGTGACCCTGCCTCCACCGAATTCAAGGTCTGGGGAGACAGGAGTGGTCAGCCTATGGGCGCTGCAGTGGGGAGCTCTTCAGCCCCCTCCTGACCTCTTCTAGACTCATGGTGTCCCTGTCCTCCACCCAGAGCCTGGAGGTCATCTTAGCCTTGCCAAGAAGCGTCCAAGTCCTGCGACTTCGCAGGCCACCGGGTGCAGGTGGTGGGGCACATGGCCTGGGGCTCTGAGAGGTTATATGGGGGTCTAGAGAAATGCCTCATGAAGAGATGTAGCCTTGGGGGGTTTAACCGCCAGAACTGGAGCCAACTTCCTGAGATTAGAACCTGCACGTGTGTGAGAATGAGTGTGTGTGCACGCAGGCACATGTGTAAGTGCACATATGTGAGTGCACTATGTGCATGAATGCACCTGTGTGTACTGTGTGTGAGGGCAGGTGTGTGCATGAGTGCATGGTGAGTGCACTTGTGTGAGTGTGTGTACACATGCGTGTGTGCATGTATGTGAGTGCACTTGTACGTTCCCCTTGGCTGCTGGGCCAGTGACCCCCTCTGCATCCTGTCTTATCTTCGTGCACCACGGTCTGGCTGCTTCTCTGTGTGGGTCCAGCCTGTCCCCCTGTAAATAAATGTCCTAATGTCCCTTGCCCCTTGCCTGGGCTGCCAGGTGGCTCTCCTTCCTGGCCTCTCCCCTACCTGCAAGGTTCTCCCCACCTTCTGACTGTACTGTGTACATTCTGACGAAAAAGAAGTTGGGGTTCTAGAAGAACAGAGCCAACCTTCCAGGGCCTTCTGTGCCCCCCTCTCAGTCCCTCATGACAAGGCAACGGGGCCATGGACACTGCATATTCAGCCCGCCCAGGCTCTGGGGCTCCCTAAGGCTGTGTAAGTGAGGCTTCTTTGGAAGGTCAAAGGAGCTGCTAACCCGCAGGGGAAAAGGCAAATTCCTTTCTTGAAAGGAAAGAGGGGTGTCCAGCCAATGAGGCCCTGGCTGCCGACACCCAGCAGCCCCATCCTGGTGCCTGAAGATGGACAGAAGGAGACTGCCTGCCTCAGCTGGCAGGAGGTGCTAGAGTGGATATGAAAGACCAGCTAGCCAGGTAGCTTTCTGGAACCAAAGAGGGGTCTGGTTTTCTTTTGGATGCAGGAGCAGCATATAGGGAAGTTCCAGAAAGCTGGAGAGGGCCGCCCAGCCCCTGAACCTAAGTGGGTGCCGGTCCAAGGATGCCCCGGGTGAGCTTGCAGCCCACTGGGCTCCAGCACAGCCCCTACCCCTATACCCACCCTGGCCCACCGTATGGCTGGGGCTGACCTGTGCGTCTCCTGTGGGAGGGCTGGGTGTAGGCGATGTGGTGGCCTTTTGCTTTATTATTTCTTTTTCCAATAAAAGGCCTTGCCTAGCTTGAGGCTCTGTGCTGCTTCTCTCCCCCACGGTGGTGGGAGGCCAGATCTGTGCCCCAGGACCACGGCGAGGAGGCAGGGCTGAGTGTGCTCCTGAAGAGGCGGTGCCCTGACACGGGCAGGACGGTCCCTGTCTTCTTGGAGCTTGCAGTCTAGTGGGAGGCAGACACTCTGCATCCCTAATCTGGAGGCTTTATGAGGCCCTGAGATCCTTACGTGGGGGGAACAGGTTAGACTGAAAGCCAGGTCAAAATCAAGTCACGGGGCTTCCCTGGTGGTGCAGTGGTTGAGAGTCCGTCTGCCCATGCAGGGGACACGGGTTCGTGCCCCGGTCAGGGAGGATCCCACATGCCGCGGAGCGGCTGGGCCCGTGAGCCATGGCCGCTGAGCCTGCGCGTCCGGAGCCTGTGCTCCGCAATGGGAGAGGCCACGACAGTGAGAGGCCCGTGTACCGCCAAAAAAAAAAAAAAAATCAAGTCATGGATTAATTAGATAAATACCCATTTCTTGAGCTCATATCTGTTCGGGGTTGGATCACACAGGTCACTCGGTTCTAAAGAAAAGTATGTGGGTGTTGGAACCTAGTAGAGTTGTGTCTTAGCTCAGGCTCCAGACGTGCAGGCTCAGCGGCCACGGCTCACGGGCCCAGCCGCTCCGCGGCACGTGGGATCCTCCCGGACCGGGGCACGAACCCGTGTCCCCTGCATCGGCAGGCGGACTCTCAACCACTGCGCCACCAGGGAAGCCCTGTTTCTTGGCTTTTATAAAAATAAATAACATTTAATGAGCACCTACTGTGTGCCAGATACTTCACTAAAACCATGTGGCACAGATGTGGGAGGACATTTAAAGATCATCTAAGTGAGGCAGAATGGAGGCCCAGAGAGGGTGAGTTACTTGACCTAGGTCACACAGCTGGTTGATGATAGTGCCAGGTTTAGAACCAAGGTTGTCTCCTGACCCAGTGCTCACTCTGACACTTTGGGGATGACACCCTAATGGAAGTTGCCCGAGGCTGTAGGATGGCCGGGGTCACACATTCAGGTCTGTGGGACAAGAGAGGATCCCACCAGACCATGGGAACAATGGCTCCACTTCTGGGTGGGGGTCTGGGGGGGGCCCTCTCTGAACAGGATCCTGCGTTTCTTCCCTGTTTGTACTTTCTGCTTCTAAGGGGCAGCTGGACTTGCTGACTCTGCTGAAACCTGGGGTGTGGGTGGGTTGTCACAATGGAGGCTGTTCTTTAACATGCAGGTAGGTTCATTTTGTCTGTCCTGTTTGCAACATTATTATTAGTAGTAATAATAAACAAACAATAGTAGCTAACATTTATTTAGCACTGACTATGTGCCAGGCACTAGGCTAAGACTCTACATAATTCATCATTCAATCCTCACAACGACCCTCTGTGGTGTGGACTATTATTCCCACTTTACAGATGAAAAGACTGAGGCTCACAGAAGTTAAGTAACTTGCCCAAAACTATACAACTAGAAAGTGGCAGAGCTTGGCTTTGAATCCAGACAGTCTGACTCCAAACTGTGGGGAAGACTATACCAGCTTCAGAGACCCTCTCAGCCATCCTAGGGTGAGGATTTGGCAGATAACCCAGGGAAGGACTTGGAGGTGTGCCTCGGCTCCAAGGGAGGTCTGGTACCTTCAAGCCCAGGGCATCACGGGAGTGTGGGTGGTTGGGCTCCTCATGGGCGTGCGGGGCCCACAGGGGCAGCTTGGTGAAGGGCAGTGAGGGGAGAAGCCGGCTGAGGCGTGGCTTCTCTGCCTGGCTTTCCTCTGCTGGCTCAGTTATGGGGGAAGTGGCAGCCATATCCCTGCAACCTCCTTGCCAGCCAGAGACAGGCCCCATCAGGCCCCAGGAGCAGAGGAACCCTCAGGCAGCTCTGGGCTGCTGCTCCCCCATCACTGTCCCCTGACTCCGCTTTCTGGCTTCCTTTGGCCAAAGGCAGGGGTGTGTGTGAAAACCAAAGGGTTTACAGAAGCTCATGGTGCCACCTAGTGGTGGCATCTTGCACTGCACCCCCCAAATCAAAGCAGATGGGGCCAGAGCATCTCAGCGGCTGGGAAACTTCTCCGCGACCCTCAAACAAGCAGCTGCTCCCACCTGCAAGGACTTTTCTGGGACTTCCAGAGTGGCGTGGGGCAAAGATGGAGTCCAGTCTGTGGTGACTCTTTCTCCCTATGGCCAGCCACCGGGGTGCTGCCTTTCTCCTGGGGGTCTTGCAGCCTGGGAAACATGACCTCCCTTCTCCATAGCTCTGGAAGGACTTACAGTGACGAGGTGTCTGGCAGGAGGCACCCACACCTGGTTTTGGCTTTACTCTTCACCATGGGTGAAGGCAATGCAAAGAGCGCCCCAAGTCAGACCTAAATTGGAGCTCTGGCTTCATGACAGTTGCATATGGTGGAAAGACCTGGAGCTTTAGTTTCCCCAGCTGTAAAATCGGGATACTAGTACTTTACAGAATTGCCTAGACAAGTGCTTCTCATTCTTGGTCGTAATCAAAGTTACCTGGGGAGCAAGAAAAACCACTGATGCCTGGTCCTGTCCCCAGGGATTCTGATTTCATTGTTCTGGGGTGCAGCCTGGGCATCAGGAGTTTTAAAATTTCCCCTAGAGATTCTAGAGCGAAGGCAAGGTTGAGAACCCCTGGTTTCGACGGTACCTAGAGCCTATGAGCTTTTCACAGGCCTCTGAAGATATCTGAGACCTGAATGGGAAAGTCGATCGGTTCCATGAATTCAGCCAGACACAAAATGAGTATGAACTCTATGATTGCACGTATAACACGTTCTAATACAGGCAAAACTAATCTATGGTGTTAGCAGTCAGGATAGCGGCTGCCCTGGGGTGGGGGGCAGCGAGTGGAAGGGGGCCTGGGGGCTTCTGGGGACTCCTGATGAGCTGTTTCTCCAGCAGTTACATAGGTGTGCTCACGTTCAGAGCATTCATGGAGCTGTACACTTAAGATTTGCATATTTTCTACAAGTATGATACATTTCAATGAAATTTACCAAGAAAGTTCATTGGCTTCAAAATAGGAAAAGCACAAAACTGAAATTAATGTTTTATTACATATCTACAAAATGTAACATTGTCAAACAGTCAACTGCAATTTAACTCGAGGGGTGTGTGTGTGTGTGTGTGTGTGTGTGTGTGTGTGTGTGTGTGTGTGTGTGATTTAGTGCGAGTTGTGGATGTGTATGGAAATGTTTGATATGATGAGGGGTGGGGCACTTAAAAAAGAAGGTCCCTGGTACCTAAGGAAATCTTAGAACAGCCCAGGTTTATGCCAGGAGCTCTTAATCTTGACCCCTTGCCCTTGTATGCAGAACGATGTACCTTCAACTGGGGAAGAGAATCCACAGCTTTCAGCAGATTCTCAAAGGGGTATGTGACCCCCCCAAAAGGTTAAGAACAACTGGTTTTGAGGAGCCGGTGAGAAGCTGGCCACGAATGTGCCTGGCATGAAATAGGTGTTCTTTCCCTCCTTTCAAAGTCCAGCCTTCCGAGGTTTCCACAGAACCCTGCTCAGGCGACTTTGGGAGGATTTATTCTCCCGGCGGCACTGAGAGCAGATTGTGCTGTACGCACAGCTCTTCCTCTAAGAGGCTATTTAAAGGGCCTGTCACTTCAGCATCTGCTGGACCGCAGAACTTAGCGTCCCAGAGCTGCACAGGGACTCGTGGTTTTGACAGGGATGATGGAGGAGGTGGAAGGGTATGGAGGGGGTCAGAAAGCTGCACCGGTCCGCAGACCCCTGGTCAACCGCTTAACCACACTGAGTCTTAGCTTGTCATTTGCAGAATGGGAGCGTTGTGAGAAGGCATCTTTGTAAATGATAATCTGTTTCTCCAATGTAAGGTATTGTTATTGCTGGAGTTACACTAGGATCTCATTATACTGTGGCCTCATGATGTAGATTCATAGCCAGGCTCCAGATTCTTGCATAGAACAAGCAAAATCCAAGGGTTCACTGATCCCCTAATATATGCGAGGAGCTCCTGTACAGTATTATCCCATTTTGCTCTTTAACGCTCTTGTGGGTGGTTATATTTGAATTCTCACTTTATAGATGAGGAAATTAGACGGTTAAGTGGCTTCACGAGCGCCCACAGCTAGTTAGTGTCGGAGCGAAAGCTTGAACCTAAGTCTCCGATCCCAAATCCATCTCTTATTCTGTGACTGTGTGTCACAGTTAGACAAAAGGTTCCGTTCTGCCTGGATTGACTCATGAAGACAGATTTCAGGCTCAGAGAGAAGCATGTGGGCAAATGCAGACACAGAAAAATTAGATTTGCAGGGGCACGAAGGGGCTGGTTATTTTGGAGTAATTCAAGTTATCGATTTCTGTAATGGAAAAGTGATTGCGGACCAGCTACCACCTGAGAGCTGTGCTGAGCAAGGCCCTGGAAGGGGAAATGTTATACACAGCTTACAAGGCCTTGTGGTGGGGATGGCCTTCCTCCTGTCCCAGTTCCCCTTGAACTCTTGG
>NW_020185331.1:1513659-1529276 GCF_003031525.2 Neophocaena asiaeorientalis asiaeorientalis
GGGGGGGGGGGGGGTTCCTGTCTTACTTATTTCTACCACCTCCCTCCCCCACCCCAAGTGCCTGGTGCAGTGCCTCACCCTTGGCAGGTGAACGAGAAGTGCAGCCTATCACAGGCTGGCAGGAAGAGACAAGAACATACAGACATGAGGTCCTCAGGCCCCTGGGGCAACGTGCCACTGAGAAGCAGCTTAGGCAGACGCAGACACAGACAGGTAAGTGGTCACCGAGTAACTGAATTAAATGGTGACCCCAGGCCATCCCCTGCACTAGGCAGCTTTGATAATGTTGCCCCGGCCGTGATCTTGTGGCCCTGCTCATGATCTCCACCTGGGAGGGGTGGGAAGGGGAGGAAGTGTACATCCTGACCCTACTCAGCCCCTGCCTGGGCACCATTACTTTGAGGTGGTAAATCCTTGTGGGGCTGAGTGCTTGGCCCAGAAAGTCTGGCCCTGGGGTCCTAGAGGGTGAAGTACCATGGGTGGATGGATAGGTGGATGGACGGACGGATAAGTGGATGCATACAGAGAAGATGTGTATAGGGAGATGACTGGTGGATCAGAGGTGAGGGAGAGGGCTGCCTGGCTTGAGACGGATGCTCGCAGACCATGGAGAAGCAGGTGAATGGAGGGACACTGGTTGGCCCTGTGCTCCCCAGTGCAGGTCTAAATACAGGTCTGGAGCTCTTCAAAGGGAAGATGCTGTGTAGGCCGGTCCCCAAATGAACTCCACATTTATAACTGTGAGTGATGGCTGTGTCTCGTTGGGAAAGATTCTTATAGGTCTAACATCGCCCCAGTTAATGACTTATGGATTGTTGTAAAATCAGGCACTGCTAGAAGCGAAAGCAGGAGGTTAAAGGGCCTGGAACAGATTTCATAATAATATCTGCATTTTAACGATCTGGGCAGTGTACTGAGCACCTTATACGCTCTATCTCGATGAAGCCTCACAAAAGCTCTATGAGGTTATGCCACCATTTGCAGTGGATGAAGAAACGAGTCTCAGAGAGGTGAAGCCGCTTGTTTAAGGCCACTGCGGAGTGCGTTGGTGGGGTGCCTGGGATTCAAGCCTGAGTCCATCTGATCCCATAGTCTCAGGGTGAAGAGAGAATTTTAAGGAGAGATGGAAGGAAAGAAGGAGGGAGGGAGGGCTGCAGGGTTTGGGGATCAGCTCTGTAAGAAAGAATGTGGTCTTTGACACACGAGACACCTTCTGCCCTGGGTGAAGCTTTGCGAGCTCCCGGCTTCCTTCTCCCTCTGTCCTCTCTGTGTCTGCCTTCAAGGCCTATACATCTTGAGCTTGGGGACTGGAAAGTGCAGAGAAGGTATATGTGGGATTTGCTTTCCTCCCTTCGGCCTAAGCGTGTCCCTCTGCTTGTCCCCACCAGCAGTCTGGGAACGTGACTGTGCTTTTGTCCCTCCCCCGGAGCTCCGCACGCAGGGCTGGGCTGGGCGAGGAGAGTCAGCCCTTAGATCTTTTTGCAGGGGGTGTTAAATGATTCTGGGGGATAAATCCTTCGTGACTTCTCTGGGTCTGGCCTTGAAGAAGGACAATGAGTTACCTTTACGGGAATTATTCTGGGCCCCTTCTGGAAGGCAGGTGGGCAGGCATGCTGAGGTCATGAGATTCCGGGCAGGACTTCCTGGGAAGGGGTGACACAGATTCTCCTTCTGTCCCCAGCCTCATCCCCTGTGCTCCTGACCCCGTCTGCAGCCTCCCCTCTCTCAGCTGATCGGGACCCTCTCGGCACCTGGTACCTCCCCCTGGCTCTCTCGTCCTGGCTGTGTTCCACGGTCCAAGCACGGTGCCTGGATTCACTTGGTGGGCACTTCCCCTGACTTTGATTCTGTGTCAGCAGGACAGAAAGGACAAGCACTGGCCCTCATATTTCTAAAATGCTTGATGCAGCTGTGCTTCTGAAATACTTTGAGTTTTCTGGAGAAGGAGGCAGAGTGAGGCAAGGAGTCCCAGGCAGGAGTCAGATTCCCAATTAGGCTGTGGCCCTCAGCAAAGTCGCTGCTCATTTCTGGGCCTCCGTTTCCACATCTGAGAAGGATGGGGCAGAACTAGATGACGTCTCAGGTGCCTCTGTGTTTAATGATCTAGGATTCTGTGCTGGTCGGGGTCGAATCCCTGGGCCGGTTCACTAGCTCCTGGTGACTCCGGCTCCGTGCAGCTCAGTCAGTGCCATGCCCTCCCTGCTGGGTTTACCGCGTTTTATGAGTATTTTCTTGGGAAATGGCACCGCGTGAGAACGAAGTTGAACGCTTCAGCACAGCCCAGACCCCAGGAAGGTTTGGTCTGCTCCCTCATGGCCATTTTCGGTCCTGAAATTGCTTCAGCTCCCTGTGGGCGGCCAACGTCCTCCAAACCTCCCACACTGCGGGCCCCCGGTGACCTGGGCCATGGCAGGCTGTGCTGGGAGCCGCATGAGATTTGGCACTGAATAGATCTAGGCTCCATCCTGAACTTTGCTACTTAGTAATATTGATAACATTTCTGATTTATTTAGGGCTTACTAGGTGCCAGGCCGGCCCTATGTCAAGTATTTTATATCATCTTGTTTAATGTAAAAACTTTATGTGGTAGGTATTATCCCCATTTTACAGATAAGAAAACTGAGGCTCAAAACAGCTCACCTACCTCAAATACCTCTTTCTCAGCAAGGCCTACCCTGAGCCACCCTATTTAGAATGGCATTCTGCCTATCTCAGCGCTCCTGATTTGCCTTAAGGCTGCTTCCTCCTTCCCACCTAACTTGTAACATACTATATACTTTACTTATTATGTTGTTTAGTGCCTGCCGTATGTCACCAGGGCTTTCAGGAATCTTTGCCGGTGATGTTCACAGATGTACATTCCAAGCCACTAGAACCATGCCTGGCACATAGTTGGTGTCCAGCGTATGCCGAGTGATACCTGGTTAAGTAATCTGCCCAGGTGTCAGTTACTTAACTAGCCGTGTGACCTTGGGTAACTTATTGTTTCTAAGCCTCAGTTTCTCTGGTCATAAAGTAGAATAATAGCATTTATCCCATAGGATGGGTTTGGGGATTAATGGAGATGTACAGTTTTGGCACACGGCAGGCATTCTGTAAATGTTAGCTCCCTTCCCCGAGGAGGGTTTTTTCTTCTTGCTTCTCACTGTTCTCTGATGGCCTACCCTTCGGCCACTTCAGACAACAAGCGCTGAAGGAGGGGGTTGGCATTATCTGTGGAGTTAACCAGCCTGTGTTCTCTCGCCCTCCTTCCTCCTCCTCCTAGGATGTGCCTGTTGTTAAGGAGATGCAACATCAGCCCCTGACAGGACGTGGCTGGGGTCTGGTCCACACCAGAGGAGAGAGATGATGGCTGACCCCGGGGAGGGAGAGAAGGGGAGGGACTAGGCTTGCCTCCTGGGCTGAGAGTCTGACGAGGGGTATCATTCTGGAATCTGCTGGAAAAACCCAGCTGGCTCCCTGAGAAAAAGAAGCGTTCGTCCTCCTGTCTCCATGTGACTGTGGAATGATGACCAAGGGTCCTGTTCAGAGACGGGAGCGGAACCCCTGCTTGAGCTGCAGTCCAGTGGCAGGCGCCGGTCAGGGTGCGATGCCCAGACCCTGGGAGGGGGCCATAGCAGCCAGAGTGACACAAAATCAAACTCCTGGCCCTCAGAATGGCACCTCCCCAGAACAGGGCTGGCAGCTGAGTAGACGCCTGAAGAGGTCACGTGGGTGATTCGCAATTCTGTACTGCCATTTCTTCTCGCAGCTTGAATGTCACCGTGGGGAGACTGTCTCAGATCCTGGGCCTCCAGGGACTCCATTTCTTCTACCCAACCCACCCCTTGACCCTGGGCAGCGTGAGAGAGACGGTGCTTTTGTGTAACCAGCCAGCCAGCCCGAATGGAGAAGGGAGAGCACAGGCTGGGGACAGACTGCCCTGACAGAGTCCTTCCTCCGTCCCCTTCCAGCAGCATGCGTCTCGGTAAAACTGGGATGATTACAGCACTTTCCTCCGGGGATTGTTGTGAGAATTCAACAAGTTGATTCCTATCCAGTTTAGAGCTGACCCAGACATGCTGAGCTCACTGAATGGAAGCTATTATCGTCATTTTAAGGGGTACATTCCTGGGAAGAGGAGCATTCTTGGGCAGAGTAAAAATGGTATTATTATTACGTGGCTTTTCTTGAAAAATGGGAAGTTCTGGCCATGGTGGCCCATCTTCCTGCTCTGCTGGAGTAAAGGCTCCCCCTTCAGCGGCTCCAGCTCTCCATTTGCATAATCCCTTCTAGCCCATTCTATTACTTGTCAGCCCCTGAAGGCATTTGCTATTTCTGTTACAAACTCAGGTCCAGCAGAAGCCAACAAAGATTTCAGGAGCCTGAGTGGGGCTAGCAGACAAAGAAAAGACTGAATTGTCTGTGTTCAGAAGGGAAAGGCAAGGCTTTGGGCGCCCAGGGGCCTCAGGGCAAGACGATTTAGAAGAAAAAGTGACATTGAGCCTGGCTAGCTTGGGTGCGGCTCTGTGCCCACCCATCCGTGGCTGGTTCAGCACAGACCAGTAAACACACTGGACTGAGGCATTGGGCTTGGAAAGCCTGGGCTCCTGGCCCACTGGGAAGGTCTGTTATTTGGGGGCAGGTGATGCTGAGCTGGTTCAGTACCTGCCTGTCCTCTGTATCTTCAGCCTCGTATTTCTTCCAACACAAGCATCTTTGGGTCAGGGAACTTGACGCCCTCATTGTCACAGTCCTCATGGGAGGGACCCAGTGCTTGTCACACGGGAGGGCGGTTCTCAATAAATGCTTGTTGAATAAATATATGAACGAATGCAGAGAGCTAGCTTTCTGGTACAGCAATCCAAGAATTTAGCTCGACTTTTTAGAAAGCCTCTCTGAGTCCCATTCCCATCCCGTGCCCTGGGCTCTTCCATCTGGCTGGAGGACGGCAATATGGGGACAGCAACCATGTCACCTTCACTTACCATTGCATGCCCAGAGCCTAGCTCAGTACCTGGCACATAATACGTGCTCAACCAATATTTGTTGAAAGACTGAATGAATGAAAGAATGAATCTAACGGAAAGCCTTCTTACCCTGGAGTCAGGATACTGCAGTTGTGCTCTTAGCAGCTGGAGGGATTCTGAACTCCTCTTTTAACTCATCTGGCCCCACCCACCAAGTAGGGTAAAACCACACAAATATACCCAGTTATAAGAAACTCAGTGTGCAGGAATTCACGGTTATTACTTATAAGGCATCTTCTGAAGTTTGCTGTCACCTCAGATCTCCTGATGTCCTTGTCAGGCTGTCACACTAGCTGTCTTAGCCCTTATTTCTCGTGTTGTGTGTGCAGCCAATCAGTGGACACTGTTATCTTGTTATTTACCATTGCATTTGGAACCATCACCTCTGTGGGCTTTGGGTTTTACTTATCTCACTATCTTAGATCCACTTGTTCTTTTCTAAAAAGGCAGCATCTTCCAGAATGACGAGGGAATAGTGTGAATGGGGACAGCGCTGTCTGTTACCCCCCTGACAAGATGCGGTGGTGGCAGAGTGCTCCAGCTTCGGCTCGGGGACCAGCTGGCTCGTGACCTTGGGCAGATCACTTCATCTCTCTGGAGCCTCATCTCTGGGGCCCTTTCAGATCTTTAATTCCATGTCAACACACAGGAGTGGGCTTCCCAGAAGTGGAGCGATTTTTAAGTGGAAAAAAGAAAAGTTTTCTGTGAAACTGTAGCTGTTGTTATTTTAAAACTTTTCATTTAAGCTCCTATTCCGAGTGTAAAAACAGCACTAGTTATGAGGAATTAATAGTTTGTGATTTATGGGCATATTATTATTATATCAGAAAACGGTAGTTTTTTTGTTAAATATATTTTTTAAAGGCTTGGTGCATTCTTAAGTGTGATTTTATTATATCTTGGGGTGCCTTTTCTCCCCATAAAGAATAGATCTGTGATTTATAACACACCTTCACTACTGAAGCTTGTCATGAAAGTATTCTAAGGTGTTACATCGTTCCCACAGGTGAAGCTTCCAGGAGCTTCCACGTTTCCAAGAATATTTCAGGGGAGACCAAATTGCAAGGTTCTTTCTAGAAAGCAGGGTAACCTGACACTAGCCACGCCTATGTCCAGCCACATATTAAGGGGGTCTTAGAAAGGAAAGGACCCTTAGGCTCAACTCTCTTGTCATTTAGATGAGGGAAACTGAGGCCCAGAGTGGAGAAGTGACTTCCTCAGAGCACTCCATGTCTGTCCCTTGCTCATCCCACATCCCTTACCTGGTCCAAACCCCAGTCCCTGACACGTGAACACTGATGCACAAACCCAACCACTGCTTATGCCTGGGGCAGACGCTCTATCTCATGAGTTGCTTTCCAAGGGCCATGTCATGGAAGGGCTGCTGCTAATTCAGCATTCCAACCAGCTCTACTTGCCTCAGACACATTTTTTTTTTCACTAGCTAGACACTAACACCCAGCAGAGAGTTTATTGGCATGATTTCTCCAGAAAGAGGCTGGAAGACTTCGCAAGTTCAAATTTTAACATTTTTATCAAGAGTCCCAAAGGGCCACCCTTTCCCTCTCCCATTATGACCACCAACCCCAATATGGCTTTCTCTACCACGGGCAGTCAGGGCCCACAGAGCAGAAGCAGCATAGGCCAAACCAGCAGACATGCGGCACATAATCAACTGAGCAAGGAACCGTCTGGGAGCCATCTTTGTTAAGGGCAACATAAGCCGCTCATGACACTGGAGGATACAGAAAAGACAGGACTATCTTGATTCTTCTGAAGGAGTGAGAGAGGCTGGATGGGGTAAAAAACATGTTCTCAGAAAGCATGCAAAGAAAGCTTCACAAACAACTAAGGTGACACAAATATCTCCCAAACTTCCCTTTTCAAAGATGGCCACCCCCGCGGTCCATTCAGAGGGAGCGCGCAGCAGAATCTACTGGGCATGGAGAGAGAGACAGGCAGTGGGAGAGATTTAGTTTGCCACAAAGGTTGTTAGTTTTGTTTTTGTTTTTTCCTTTATTGATGGAATTTAAAGTGCATATAACTGAAGGCAAAGTCCAAGGCCTAGAGAAAGAGATGAGGCCCGAGAGAGAGGCTCAGAGATTCTAAAGGCGGCAGAAGGATACCCACCTAAAAAGGCCACTTGAGCTGCAAAAAGCATGGGGCAGAGAGATAGAAAATGGGAAAAAGAGAAAGGGGGTGGGGGTGGGGTGTGGGTGCGGGGAAGCGTTTGGGAGGAAGAAGACAAACAGCAGTTCAGAAATTCAGACAAAGGTGAGTAGTAGGGGTTAGTCTATATCCCAGGTAGGAAAAGGTGGGCTGAGCTTAAGGTAGGAGCATTAGTTTTAGGAAATGTGAGAAGGGGAGAAACAAGAAGAGCAATAGCCTCTGGCCAGGACACAGCGCCCCAGGGGCCCTTCAGATGATGGCAGTAGTGGTAGGGCTTCTCCAAGCCTCTGTTATGGTCTTCCTTGGAGACCCCACGAGGGTCTAGGGAGACTCCCTCCAGCCAGGGGAAGGCAGGGGCTGGGGACCTGGATCTGGGGCCTCCCAGAGCTCCCCAGTGGAAGGCAAGTTCCCTTTGCTACTGGACTATGGCAGGGGCTCCACTCACCCACACAGGCTGTGCCGTCCTCGTTGGGCTCGTAGCCCCGACTGCATCTCTTGTTGGTCCGGCACCTGTAGCTTCCGTACGTGTTAACACACACGGGCTTGTCTCGAGGGCACACGAATGGGAACTGGATGCATTCGTTGGTGTCTGAAAGGCAAGGGGAGCCACTCACTGGGGGCTGTGGGCAGTGGATCCTTGCTCAGGCTCTGCTACCCACCCCTCCCCCACCGTGACCTTGGGCATGTCCTTTCTTCTCTCTGGGCCTCAAGTTCCTCGCTTCAGTCCCCTAGGCTGGCTCCTCCTGTACTTACCTCTACACGTGGGGGGCATTCAGGCTTGGTTCGGGGTCTTCTCTTCTATCTACCACACTTTCTCTAGGTGGTCCCTTCATATAGGGATGATTCCAGAACTTCCAACTCCAGCCACGACCTCTCCCTGGGGCTCCAGACTTGTAAATCTGTCTACCATGCATCTCAAACTTACTGGGTCCAAATGGAACTCTAGATCCCCCCTGGCCCTCAAGCATCTTCTGCCCCCTGTTCCCATCTTCCCCAACTCAATCAACGCCACTGTCAGTCACTTGGCTGCTCAAGCAGACATCAGCGTGATCCCCGATTCCTCTGGTTGCCTGACCTCTGCCGGCGATTTAACAACAGATCCTGTCAGTTCTGCCCCCACAGTACCTCTCCCATTTGGCCACCTCCTTCTCACTCCTCTGCCACCAGCCTGTCCCCAACCACCAGCAGCTCTTGCCTGGATTTCTGCAGCTGCCTCCCTCCCGGCCTCCTGGCTTCCCCCCTCCCTCCAATTCTGTCTGCAATTCAGCAACCAGGTGATCATTTGAAAATGTGAACCACATGCTTTTTACCCCATCCAGCCTCCCTCACTCCTTCGGAAGAATCAAGATAGTCCTGTCTTTTCTGTATCCTCCAGTGTCATGAGCGGCTTATGTTGCCCTTAACAAAGATGGCTCCCAGACGGTTCCTTGCTCAGTTGATTATGTGTCCCATGTCTGCTGGTTTGGCCTATACTCTCCTGCTTAACTGCAAAGGGCCCTGAGAGCAAAGTCCAGACACCTTTCTAGGGCCTCAAGACCCTCCTTAACTTGGCATTTGGCTCGTCCATCCTCTCCTGGCACACTGGCCTTCTTCCTGTCCCTTTGACACACCAAGCCTTTTACCTGTATCCTGGTCTTTGCTCCCACCCTTCCCTCTGCCAGGAAAGCTCCTCCCTCCAGTCTTTCTGTGCCTGGACCCTTCTCATCCTTCAGGTCTCAGCTCAAAGGTCCTCTCCCTGTCCACGCCATCTAGAAGAGTCTTCAGAGAGCACCTTGCTTGAAGGTTTCTTAACTCATCTCTTCCGGCGTTCAGGTAACATGTTTGTGGCCTGTCTCCCAGACTAGAGCGGACGCCCCTCCAGGGCAGGTGCTTGGCCTGCACCCCCAGCTCCCCGAGCCGGGTGCTATGTAGTACGCACACAGATGTCTGCTGGATGGTGAAAGGAAGCGGCGGCTGCACTGGGGGTGTCATGGGGTCTGCCCAGCACATGGGGAAGGAGCTGGAATTTCTGTGTATATGCACTGTCTGTGGGGACATGAAGAGCGGAGGGGACTAATTTCCTCCTCAAGCCCCCCTTCGAGCCATCCTCCTCCACTTCTCACTTGTGGTCCTTTGCCCATGCAGCGCCCTCCACTGGAACACTTTCTCCCCTCTGCTGGGCGAACCCCTCATCACCCTTCAGGTCTCAACTCACACCTTACTTTCTCTGGGACACCTTCTTGGACCCTCCCTAGACTGGTTTAAGATCCCACCTTTGTGCTCCCACAGTCCCCTCCCCTCCCCCCACCCCAGCCCCACTCAGGCTGTGTGGTCATCGCTGTTTACTTGTGTGGCTCTAAGCTCCAAGAGGGCAGGGACTGCTCCTTCTTGTTTACTCTTGCATCTCAGTAGCAAACGCATTCACCTGGGGCTGATGAGTATCTGCAGAGGGGACTTGGGAAGAAAGCTGCCTGGGCATCTAAAGGGCAGGTGGAATCCTTGGCCTGACCCCTCGTTGCTGGTCCCTGGGATGGAAGACATTGGGTTGAAGACCTTCTGGGTGCTGAGCCTCTAGGCTGCCCCTTGCCCATTCCAGACCCTCGGGGGACTTTTAGAAGGTCCCTGGACCCTCACAGAGCTGCCTCACGGAGCCTGGCCATGCTGTAGTTACGTGCCCGCCAGCACTGCACAAGGCTGTAATTTCCCTTCTGTACTGTGAGCACATGCTGCACTCTGGTTTGCTCCAGTGCCCCCCAGCCATGCCCACCCTTGCTCACCGGCCCCCTTGCTTGCTGTTCTGCTGGAAGGGGGACGCACGCCCGCCCTAGCCCCCACGGCCCCCTGGGAGCCAGGCCTCCCTGTGAGCTCTGTCCGGATGGCTGTGCGTCTGTCCCCCGCTCATGCTCTCTGTATGCATGGCAGGGAAGCACTGCCAATTCCCAGAGCTGCAGTGATTCAGCCTGCTGGTCACTACCACCGCTCCCACCTTGCCGAGTCACCTGGCGGCTGTCTTGGCATCTGAAGCCTCAGGGACAAACAACACATTCGCCTCCTCACCCTTCCGCCCCTTGTCTGCAACCTGAGCCTTGCCAGGGCCCAGGCTGACATTCCCCAGTGAGAGTCTGGCCTCTGCCTTGTCCCCTGGTACTGGCAGGCAACTCACCCATGCAATGGCCATTTTCCTGCTGGGAGAATCCTTGGCCGCACTGCAAGGTAGGCAGAAGCAGAGACACTAGTGAGTTGAGAAGATCCCATCTCAGGTCCCCTCCTAGTTACAGCCGCAGAGCAGCTGTCACCCTGACCCCACCACAAGGGCTGCTCTTAGCTCTGCGCCTGGGAGATCCCCTTCCTGCCAGGCCCCTTCCCTTGCACTGAGAATAGGAGACTGGGCGGGGAGGCCACGAACAGACCCGTGCGAACTCCTGCTCACTCCCCTTGCATGGGATCCACACGCCTGCGCCGGGACACCTAACAGAGTCTGTGCCTCCTGTGGCATCACCCTGAGACAGGCTGGGTCTCAGGAAGGCAAAGTGTAGAGAGGGGTGGAGAAGCTTTTAGAGGTGTCTGCTCACTCCCTGCACTGCCTTCTCTGAGAACCTTGCCCACTCACAAGGGGTGGGTGCCTGCAAGCCAGGCCGTCCCCCACCTCTGGGTAGGGCTGGCTGGAAAAGAGGTGGACATCCCAGCAGGAGGAGGGACTCAAAGGCTTCGCGGCTAAAAGCTGAACTAAGTGAGGCTGAGACAGATTTTGGCGCCTGGTCACGCCGGGCTGTGGAGGCTTTGCTGTGTCTATGTGGAGGTCTCAGAGACAGCAGGCTGGTGGCTGGAGGTGGGGTGGCTGGGGACTCGAAACAGAATACTTTACACAAGACAGAAATGTTGACTGTTGGAAAAGACAAATGATGGGGTGCTGGTGCGGCTTCCTGGGGAAGGATAATTCTCCCCCCAGAGCCAGTGCACTAATGGCAAAGGTCTTTGAGCTCCTGGGGCCACTGAGCTGCCATGGCTCTCACCCTGAGCATCCCTTGCATTTTGTGAGCTCCTCTAGAACCCTCCCTGTAAGCCCCCTCTTCTGTGTGAGTTTAAGTGGGCCCCTGTTATCTACAATGGCGTGATCCTCTCCAGAGAGTGGTCCAGAGCTCTTCCCTGAGGAGCCCCCAGAGGCTCTGCCCCACCCTCAGAAGCAACAGCTTTGTCAGAAGCTTTGGAAAGAACCAGAAGTGAAGCAGGAGACCTGGGGCCAACTGTTAACTCTGCTCACAAATGGCTGTGCGGTTTTGGTGGGTTCTCTTTCTTGGTCTTGGTTTTCCTTCTCTATAAAATGGGTGAAAAATGCTTGCCCTTCCAATACGCCAGGATTTCTGCGAGGAGCAGAAGAGATGTGGGTGTGACACTGGTGTGCAAACTACGCATGGAGGGGTCACTGTGAAGCCTGCCCTTTGCTAAGATGATTTCCATCATTCTAGAAACAAAGTCTGCAGATTCCTGGGAATCCAGCTTCAGCCCATGGGTGGGGCTTGCTTTTCTGGCTCTGAGGCCCAGATGCCTTTGCTCACCTCCAGGGGGGCCTGGTCCCGAAGTCTGTCCTCATCCCGCGGGTAGGGAATCTCCAGCACCGAGTTCATCTCCGTGCTGGCCACATTCCGGCTGGCCATCTTGCCATCGGGCCATGTCACCTCCACGCTGCTGGCCTCATCCTTCCCTATGGGATGAAAGGATCAGCTGCAGAGCAGGGGGCGGGGAGGGATTCTCCACAAAAGTATCATCATTCATTTATTCACTCACCTAATAAAAAATATGAATTGAACACTGTTCTAAGTGCTGGGGAAATAGTGAACAAGGCAGATGAGGTCCTGCTCTTTTAGAGCAATGCTGTCCAGGACAACTTCAGCAGTGATGGCGATGTCCTCTGTCTGCTCTGTCAGCTACGGTAGCTGCTAGCCATGGCTGCGAAGCACTTGAAGTGGCGTGATAAGGAACTGAATTTTAAATTCAATTTAATTTTAACTGACTGACTTGAAATGGCCACACATGGCTAGTGGCTACCATATTGGACAGCACATTTCTAGAACTTATATTCTAGTGGATTTCGGAGGGAAGAGAGTAAAGCCTGGTGGTAAACATGTTGACTTTGGAGTCCTGGGTTCAGATCTTGGCTGTACCACTTACCGAGCATGCTGGGAAGGACATGGTGGGGGGGGGGGTGGGCATCTGGGAGACCTGGGGACAAATCTCAGCTTTACATTTGACTTGCTGTGTAATCTCAGGCGTGTCGCATTTATTCGTATTTGTATTTATATTGGATGTTTATAGTCTGCTAGGGGCCGTCACTGGGAATAACCCTCTTTTTAGGGAGCTTCCACTCTAGTGGGGATAGACAGGCACACAGATGAACAAATAATGCCGGATATTGACAAGCTCTGTGAGGAAAACAAAAATAGGGTGATGGGATAAAAAGGAAGTAAGAGTAGGCTGGGGGCTTTTCTAGTCAGGGTGGTGAGGGATAGGCTCTTGGGGAGAAAGCATTTGAGCCGAGCTCTAAATAAAAGCTGAGGTGACAAAGAACCAAAAGGCCGAGAAAGACCGTCCTACAAAGCTGAGCTGTTTACAAAAACGAACGGTGGTGGAGCTCAGAGAACATTCATGGTGAATCCATCTGCACACATCCTTAAAGCGACGTGTTACATCACTGGCAGGAAGCAGGTTGGAAAGATTTGTCAGGTGTTTAGGCATTGTCAAAGCCGGCCCCAGCTCCCTGCTTAAGGCAACAGGCCCGTCACCGAGGCAAGGTCAGGCTAATGGTGATGGACTGGGGTGGAGAGGAGTGGGGGGTGGGCCTCACCTGCTGGGAGGGGCCTTTCTCCAATCAGTCACCTGGGGAAGAGGGCCGTGCTCTGCACATGTAGGAGGGAGGCTGCAGCCCCCTCGTCAGTAGTCACCCACCAGGGCTGACCAGACGTGGGCTTGGTGCTCGGGGGTCCACCAATCCATACACTCCCCCAAGCATCATTCATAGGCTGAAAAAATGATGTCACCTACATGTGTGTGCTACTTTCCCCTTAATGCATACAGACACTGTTAGAAAACAAGTGAAACTGAAGAGTGCTGTCAAATTTATAGCAGCTTTTGGTCACTGCTGTCAACCAGTGGATTTTACAATGATCGCTGCTATGGGGGTCGAGGGTGGTCTGTGAAACATTTTCATGAATGAAAGGGGTTCCCATATTTTAGAAAAGGGTTGAAGCTACATCTAGACTTTGTGGGGAATCTATGTACAGACGCCTCTGTGCAGAGGTCTGCTCTGGGGTGGGAGCTAAGACAGGACGGCGTGGAAGGACTCAGCTGCATCTTTCTCCCCAAGTCCCGGTGCGTCAGTCGGGGGCTTCCAGAAGAAAGTGCACCTTGACAGCCACATCATCCACTTCCTGAGCCTCCCTGTGTTTGGTTCTCTTTTACTGCCTCCAACCCAAGACCTCCAGAGAAGTCTCTTTGTAGCGTTCCATTCTCAGGCTGCTGTGAATTATCGAGGGCAGGGACCAGCTGCTACCGTCCGGAAGTGTCAAAGGTAAATAGCCCCTGCCCCTGTGCCCGCGATGGGGCAGCAGCACCAGAGAGAGGCCACTGGAGCAGAGACTCGCACACAGTGCAGAGACCTGAAGACGCGGTGCAGCTTCTCTTCCTGCGGAGACTCTCCCCTTCCAGGCCTGGTCTTGCTGGTTCTGGGGTTGGCTTTATTAAGCCAGAAAACATTTCTCATAAACTCCTACTGCCCCGCTCCCTCCTTCCACAATAATTCATTTTGGGGGAAGGGGGTGAAAATAGGATTGGGGAGGTATCAACTACCCCCTCTTCTACTGTTTTTTTTTTTTTTTTTTTTGCGGTACATGGGCCTCTCACTATTGTGGCCTCTCCCGTTGCGGAGCACAGGCTCCGGATGCGCAGGCTCAGTGGCCATGGCTCATGGGCCCACCCGCTCTGCATCATGTGGGATCTTCCCGGACCGGGGCACGAACCCGTGTCCCCTGTATCAGCAGGTGGACTCCCAACCACTGCGCCACCAGGGAAGCCCCTCTTTTACTGTTTTGAAGCAGTGTCTTGAGGTTCAAGAGACGTGGCATTTTTAGGGTGTTCAGCACCCAAATTAAATGGCAGATGTAAAAAGTAAACACTTGGGCTTCCCTGGTGGCGCAGTGGTTGAGAGTCTGCCTGCCGATGCAGGGGACACGGGTTCATGTCCCGGTCCGGGAAGATCCCACATGCCGTGGAGTGGCTGGGCCCGTGAGCCATGGCCACTGAGCCTGTGCGTCTGCTCCGCAACGGGAGAGGCCACAACAGTGAGAGGCCCGTGTACCGCAAAAAATAAATAAATAAACACTTTTCTACTAAAAAAAAAAGGAGACAAAGAAGAGCAAATGTTTCTCACCTAAGCCAACAGAACAGCTACATGAATACATTTTCCAGCCTGACAGAAGTGCCACAAATAACTCAAAAGAGGTGCCGAATATTCATAGGCAATCACGAATTTACATCCTGCCTCTGAATCTTGCTTCCTCCCTTCCTCCAGACCCAGGGAGGGGCAGGACTAGGAGATAAGTCAGCCGCGGGGAGAGCACATCTCAGTAGGACTCCCTCCTTCGTCACTGATTACTTTGCCGACTTGGGTCCTCGGTTTCCTCATCTGTGAGAAGGGACCTCTACCCCATCCAGGAAGGACAGCTCTTGCTTGGATGTCAGCCCTGCCCCGGCCAATTTGGACCCTCAGCAACCCCGTCCTCATCATCTCTTAGACATGGGGGCACGCCCTGCAGTTCCCAAAGGGCTTTTGCTTGTTGGCAATACTGCTAGAGAGTATGCACCCCAAACTGTACCAGGTGATTCTCAGTGTTAGGGCACTGGATCCTCACGGCAGTCCCATGACAAGGTACTAGTTTTATCATTTCTATTTTAGAGTCAAGGGGGATGAAACTTGGAGAGGAGAAGGGAATTGCTCACAGTTACCCAGAGAGGGAGTATCTGATCCCAAAGCCCGTACCTGCTAAACCCTTGTTCTACTGCCCACCCCACCCCAATGACCAGCCCACCATGGGCCAAGCATCACGCAGGGATCTGGGATTTAGCAGGAAGGACACAGACCCAGGCCCCATCCTGGAGGAGCCGAGCCCCATGAGGGCAATGAACACAGTGATTATGTTATAAGAAACTGGGAAAGTGCACCCATAGTATTGGTACCACTTGGTGAGAGAGGTGGGTGTTAAAAGTCATTTCGTTGGAGGATTCAGGAGGAACAAGAGCTTGTGAGGCAGAGAAGGGAAGGAAGGGGCATTCCAGGCAGAGGGCACAGCACTGGCAAAGGTATAGAGGTATGAAAAGGTCATGTGTGTTGAAGATCAGGGAGAAGCTCAAAGTGGAAGAAGCAGGGTGTGAGCATGTGTGTTAGGTGGGGTGGGTGGGAGAGGAAGA